>NC_065445.1:253588670-253892592 GCF_917563875.1 Diabrotica virgifera virgifera | reverse complement strand
ACAAAAATTAAAAGAAATTCAGGTACATTTGTAGAGAGCCACAGATTATCCTTTAAAGAGCCGCATGTGGCTCACGAGCCACAGTTTGGCCACCCCTGATCTATAACTTTATTATTTGTACTCAGATTTTCAAGATTCTTGCATCAGTTTGTAGGTACATGTATTGATGTCATTTTTTATTATTCCGCTAACAAAAATTTTTTGCTTAGTTGGCATTATACGGGGGTGAATGGAAGCGTTGTATTTTCTCTTAACTTTAAAAAATTCTGTGGAAAAATTTTGAGGGCTGATTTTGTTTCATACTCCTTTTGTATTATATCCTGGAAGTATCACTAAGGTTTTGTTTTTTGAATTATCAAAGTATCTCTGTTCTTGTAAGAGCTGTAAATAAAAACACTGCTTTGAAGGTTTTTTTTTAATTAAAAATATCAAACTCACTAAAATTAACAAAACAAAACAAAATTAACAACAAAACCAAACAATTCAATAGCGGGTATGTCCACCTCTTGCAGCAACGACTGCTCGCAATCTGTTTGGCATCGAATAAAGATGTGTTATGCTTGCGTCGGGAATAGCCCGATATTCCTCTACCAGGGCCATAACTGTACCAAATTTTCTGGAGGTCTAGGATGACGGCGAATAGCTTTTTTTAATTCATCCCCTAAATACTCAATAGGATTGAGATCTGGGCTGCATGCGGGCCATTCTAATCTTATCAATCCAACCTCTATTTTATGAGTCAATCAGTGTTTTTATTTACAAAAAATGGTACAAGAAAATGTTGGTCTTACAAGAAAAGAGATATTCGGATAATTCAAAAAACCAAATTTTAGTGATGCCTCCGGGATAACATGACAGGACTATGAAACAAAACCAGCCCTTCCATTTTTCCACAGAATTTTTTAAAGTTAGAAGGAAATATAACACTTCCATTCACCCCCGTATAATGCAATTCAAGCAAAATTTTTGTGGTATCGGAATAATACCAAAGATATATCAATACATGTACCTACAAACTGGTGCAAGAATCTTGAAAATCGGAGTACAAATAATAAAATTATAAATTATCAAACGTAATCAAAAATTGTAGGTGGCGGAATTTTGTGCCGGTGAGTGTATATAAAAGTCTTACGTCTCGGTCCCCAATTTTCTAGAATAAACAAAAATAAAGGTCAAAAAAATGTTTCGTATTCAACTCTGTATGGTCTCGTTTTAAAATTAAACTCATTAACTCTGAACTTTCAGGTTATGATACCAATTACGAAATAACCAACATCATAAACGATACGTTTCTCAGTAGTAACATTCGTGTGAAAAAATATAACAGGCCAAACATGAAGTGAACGCAGGTAATACAGTAGTGTAAAGCAATTTCAAGAATTCTTCTTCTAACTTTTTTTGCTCATCTCTGTCGTTGATTGAGGTCGTTGTGATGGACAGTCGGAAGTCGGTTGTCTCTCGTCTGTTATTAACGACGGTTTTAACTTTAATTGAAATATTAATTTGGTTTTTATTGCAGAATATAAAGAAAGTTGAAACTGTAACAGTATCATATTTTTTAATTAGTTTTTTGTTATATTGTGTCTTAATTTGTATTAATTTAAATATTATGTAGATTTATGTGTTCTACATTTATGTGTGCTAGAATGGAATCTATTTATTTAATAAAATAACACATATACCTATAGTATACAGGGTGAGTCACCTCTAACGCGACGGAAGATTACAGCGAAATGGTAAAAGATTTGAAAAAATTTTAAATTAGTAGGTTGTAATTTGATAAAATCTACATTTTAAAATTATTTTGAAATATACAGGGTGTCCCAATAAATTGCGGCTTATCAAAATTATATTTTTTCTTATGGAACACCCTGTATTTTATTGCATTTTTTAATTGTCCGCAAAAAATAAGGTATAGTTTCATAAGGCTTCCCTATACCAATGTACAGAGTGTTCTGAGTTATGTTGACTTTTCTTAAAATGTAAAGTTTTAAAGGAGGCTTATTCTCAAGTTATTTAAGAAATTATAAAAAAAATACTTTTACATCTAAATAGTTGGATATTGGTTGAATGTATTCTATGATTGACTATTACACATTTATTTACAGGGTGTTCAACATTTACAGTTTCATTATTGGATCATTCAATGTGTCATATATGATGCTTATTTTAAATGGAACACCATGTATATTAATAAACCATTATACTAAGAAAATTTACCTCTTTCTAAAATTTATTACTAAGAAAATTTATACTAAGAAAATAATGGTATATGGATGTCCTATACCTAGGTCTAATAGTTTTTGCGTAATTTACAAATATTTAAATTCTTAATCTGTAAATCGAGTTTAAAACAAAAGATGTATCTCATTATATGACATCGTCATTTTATGAAAGTACGGTCTGGTAATTATCAAAATTATAAACATCCGTGTATGATATTCAAATTTAATTGTTCCTAAAAATGAATAATCACGTTATCTACGAAAGAGTAGACATGGTACGTTGCATGGGGGAGTGTTTGCAAAATTGTATCTTAACTTCTAAAGTTTACGCTCAAAAGTATCTTGATAGAAGACACTCAAATTACGTTTTTGAGAGATTTCAAAGATTCCGTGCTACTGGCAATGTTGCATACGGAAAATTAAATAAAAATAAACCAGTTATTTCTGATGACGTCAAGGAGCTTGATGTCCTGCTTTCTGTCACGGAAAACCCAAATACTAGTAAAGAAAAATTATGGGTGAATTGTAAATCAGTCAGACGACTTACGAATACTTACGAGAAATCAATATTATCCGTATAAAACTCAACTACACCAGTATTAGACCAAACAGGATTATGATAAATATTTAACTTATCGTTTATGGACTTTAGACTTTAAAGAAGATCCTGATTTCTTTTTAAATGTATTGTATACATACCAATCTACGTATTTTTCATAATAATGGTCTAGTAAATAGACATAATTTTCATTTCATTATGATACAGAAAACAAACATTTATTTCGTAGTTTAAAAATCGAGAGTGACTATAAATATAATTTTTAAAATCAATTTACCGTTTAAGAAAATTGTAAATTACGCAAAAACTATGAGACCTAGGTATAGGACATCCATATATCATTCGAAAGAGGTAAAATTGTTTAGTATAAATATTTATTAATATACATGGTGTTTCATTTAAAATAAGAATTATATGACACATTGAATAATCCAATAATGAAACTGTAAATTTTGAACACCCTGTAAATAAATGTGTAATAATTAATCATGAAATACATTCAACTAATATCCAAATATTTAGATGTAAAAGTAATTTTTTTTAATTTCTTAAATAACTTGAGAATAAGCCTTCTTTTAAAACTTTACATTTTAAGAAAAGTCACCATAACTCAGAACACTCTGTACATAGGTATAGGGAAGCCTTATGCAACTATACCTTATTTTTTGCGGATAATTAAAAAATGCAATAAAATATAGGGTGTTCCTTAAGAAAAAATATAACTTTGATATGCGGCCATTTATTGGGACACCCTGTATATTTCAAATTAATTTTAAAATGTAGATTTTATCAACTTACAAACTACTAATTTAAAAATTTTGCCAAATCTTTTACTATTTCGCTGTAATCTTCCGTCGCGTTAGATGTGACTCACCCTGTATAGTGCGTCGCAAACGTGTGGAATAAGTTCATTATTCGTTGTTATTGTTATTCGTTGCATTTATTTGTAATCTATTCACCAATACATTTTTTTGCTTCTCACATATTTCTAATGTTACCTTAATTTTTCTCATTTTTTGTCATTTCCTTTTTGTTTTTAATTTTCTTTAATTATTCTGGAGCTATAGCAAGAACCGATAATGAGGAAGATAGAAAACAAACAATTGAACTCGCTTGGCTACATAGAACGAATGGAGCAAAAGAGACTACCAAAGAAGGTACATGAAGCCAAAATGGGAAACAAAAGAAGAAAGGGAAGGCCGAGGAAGATATGGATGGACCAAATCCATGATACCTATAGGTAAAAAAGAGACGTAACTATAAGGTATATGATTAACCTGGCCAACAATACAAGCGCATGGAAGAAATGCGTAAGAGGCAGAACCTTACATCCGATGCACTGAAGGCCACTGAAGGGCACTAAGGGTTATGAGAATGAAGAAGAAGTATTATGCCTTCCATCTTCTGCTTGTATTCCAAAATCACAGAATAAACACTATTTAGATTATATTTTAATGAATGATTAAGAAGACAAAAACAACTGTGGCAATGAATGTTGAGAATTATGGATGCGAATAACAAAGAAAAGTAAACCAGTTGAAAAAAAAAGAGATAGACCAAGGAAAAGTTGGAATAGAGATCTTAGCAGCAATGGAGACAAGGAAATTTAGAAGAAGAAACATGGGAAAATATGAAGGATTTGTAAGTGTCTGTGATCCTAAGCCCCCGAACAGTAAGTAGCCATAAAGGAAGAGCTAATATAAAATAAGTGTATGTAACGAACGCAATTAAAAATAATAATCTTTAGAAAAATTCATATTTATCGATATAACATAATATTTCTTAGATATTTCGGAATGATTTATTTGGATGGTTATACAAAGGCTTAAATGACGTATCCGAAGATAATTTTTTTATTTACAGACGTAAATAATTAAAGCCATTTAAAAATATAAGTATTTATTTAACATAAAGCCAATTCTTAAGGTAAATATACCCTTTCCTTTGTTAGTGTTTCTCTCACATAAATGAAGTACCAACGTGAATTTACGCACACTTCCTGTGTCTCGGCTTCCTGCCTTTGTCTCTTCACGGTAGTCGGTGCTCATTGCGACGGATGTAGCAACTAAGCACTAAGCACAGTTCATGTGCTTTTAGCAGGTGAATTAAACAATTAATGAGGCAAAAGGGCTACAGCTTTTTATGGCTTGTTGTAATGTATTAGATCGGTAGGTTCCGAAATGTCTTCATACGTAAAGAGTGACAGGGTCGTCATAACAAGTAAAAAGTATTACTATATTGCTGTAAAATTGCTCAATTAAACTTCTGGTCTTACATCATTTAATTTGTATTTAAAAATGTTTTTATAAATAAATTAAAATATGAATGAATTGAAAATAAATGTGCTTTTTACGTCGACAGTTCATTTATGATCAATTATAACACCCTCAAAATCATTGATTAATGACCCCTATTAATGAATGATTTTCTATTAATGAACGATTTCATTATAGGCAACACAACATACATTGCTTGCATAAATTAATTGCTTGCATAAATAACGCTCTGTGATTGGCAGTGACCTGTGGTGTAGGCAACCAAACATATACCTATTTATATTCCCACTAAAAATTTTAAAATCAAGTAGCCGCTGTTAGTACTATCTGTCAATGTATGTCATTATTTACTTTATTGTTTAAAATACTGTGTATTTGAAAAATCAAAAGATGGATATATCTTTATTTCTGAAAAGTACGGTCGACGGAAAAGTTTTGTAACGAACTTGTGAATTAAAATGGCGATTAACAATCTCGAATATTAACGCACTCGCTCCGCTCACGCGTTAAAATATCTCAATTGTAAATCGCCCTTATTTTATTAATACACTTCTTGGTTAAATAACTATAAAAGTGTGTTAACTCCTAAGAGGGAAGTAAATTCTTCTCTATCAACAACTATACCAAATCCTAGACGGTGTATTATTTCTGATATATCTCTGATCTTCCTCTTAATTTATCAATATTATTAAATGGTTAATGAACTGGTTATGATGAGACAAGGGGGTCACCAACTAATTTTTTGTCGAAAAGGATCCCCAATCTAAGAATTTTTGGGAAACACTGCTCTAGTTGTCCCAGATATGTAATATATTGATTGACTTGTTCTATTATATGTTGTCCCATTTTTTTTTTATTTAAAAAAAAAACCTGTTACCATATAATGGTGTAGGACATTGTATTGTCCCATTTTAATAGTTTTATTTTCTACTGTATTTGTATTGTGATTTTCTAATTTATTCGTTTTAATATAATTATTTTTGGCACCATGTTAGTTCTAAAAACGTTTCATGCAGTTTTTAAAACAAAAATATTAGTATAGTTTTCTACGCTATTTTTTCCGATGCATGAAATTATTCACGAATTACTTTTTATACTGGATCTCTTTTTAACTCACAGAAACTAGTATCTCAAAATTAAGCCGCTTTTCATAGAAATCACAATAAGTTAAACAAGGATAAACAATAAGGAATATCTTTAATAGCATATGAATTTTGACTTTTATAATTCTCAGTGTCAGTGACAGTTTATTGGTTTATTTACATTTATTGTTTATCTGGTTTTATAAATTAATAAAGTTTGTTTGGTTTTATACTTATCAAAAACAAATGTAATGTTTTAGTTAAAAAGGAAGAGTTGCAATACTGACTTTTGGGTCCCCAGACAAAGAAGAGTATTAGTAATATCATCATAGTGTTGATATTATTTTTCTCATGATCATCTTTCAGTGCGTCACAGTTTTTCGATTTCTTTCTAACGCATTAAATTGTACGTGACAGAAAAAAACGCACGTCGGTGATTACATTTCGTCGGTGACATTTATAACATTTATTCTAGTTATTCTAGTTGTCGATAGATGGCGCCATAATAAAAAAAATAATTTTTTTTAATTAGATAATAATATTACAAATATAATCTGTATAATTTATAAGACTATACAAATCAAAGAAAATACAATTTTATAAATGCAAGAAACACATTTGATTTGTTTTTATTCCAAATTGAAAATAAACTGTGACAACTGTCAGATTTAACTAAAATGTCATGTTAGAATAAATGTCATAAATGTGTATTATCACGGACTTACCCTTTTTCCTATAATTTGTTACGCACTGAAAAATGCTCATGAAAAGGACAATAACTCAATTTGTGAAAAATTTGCAATTGTATCACTGTTTGACCAAAAATGCGATATATTAAAAATATTAATTGTTTTTTTTATGCTAATGGCCATTGGTTGTCGAGGCATTAAGTTAAATAAAAAAAATTCTTTTTATGTAATTCACTCGATAGTTTCGTATTTCTCAACCTTCTTCTTCTTCTTCTTCTTCTTCTTCTTCTTCTTCTTCTTCTTCAAGGTGCAATCTTCGCTACGGAGGTTGGCAATCATCATAGCTATTTTAATTTTTGAGGCAGTAGCTCTAAATAGTTGTTTTGAGCAGCATCTAAACCATTCTCTCAGGTTCTTCAGCCGTGAAATTCGTCTTCTTCCGATGCTTCTTCTGCCATCTATCTTTCCTTGCATTATGAGTCGCAGGATGCCATACTTCTCTTCCCGCATCACATCTCCGAGATACTGTAGTTTTCTTCTATAGGTCCACATTTCAAAGGCGTTACGTCGTCTCATTGTCTCTACCTTAGTATTTGTCTACCATTGTCTATTGTCTTCTCAACCTTAGGTAACAGTGGCGTGCTGGCCATATAAACGAAACGGTGCAATCACCGAGAGGCTGCGGCCTCTTGAGGCCGGTCAAATAAATGTTTTTCACAAAAAATTTTAGATGTAACAAAACATTTTTTTAAATTTACAATCGAATTATATTAACAAAACATTTCAAGAAAATTTAATTCTTTTTTAAAGCTAACCAGCTTAAAAACCTGGTTGGAATCATTCTCACCTGGGCAAATTTTTGTTTGGTGTCAAGCTCACAAAATTAATTTAGTTATTTGTGATGCTAAAAGTGTAATAATTCTATGGTTCATTTTTTAAATAGAAGGAGTGAACTCAAAAGACAGATTCACGTCCAATAATGTCACTATAAAAATAACCAAATTCATCTCCTTTTTTGGATGATCATGTCGATCTTACCTCGAAGGTAATCCATAAATATTATATTATCCTAATATGTCGCTAAAGAGTTCTAAAAGCAACTGTTTTTTTTTATATATATAAAAGCAGACTAAAAATCTAAAAATTAAAGGAATATGGCAGAAAACACAAAAAATCGCCGATATATCTTAATTAGCCTTGAATTAACCTGTGAATTTTAGATGCCATTGGTGTCAGAATTTCATAAATGTCAATAGTGTTAAAATTTTATAATTTATTGGAGTAAACTTGCCTATGGTTGAACCAAATTACAAACAAGCATTACGGCGCGGTAAATTTGAATCACTGCTCCTATTTAAAAATCGAGGTTTACTATCAACAATGTTTGGACTATTAAATGGCATTGTTTCTTTTTTTGAGATAGATCTGCGAACGGACGTTTGGAAAAAATATTGCAAAAATAAAAGACTAAATTTAGTAGGAGATACTCAATGGTGGGCTAAAGACCACTCTTCGTAAAATATTTGCTCAAAGTCTTAATGCGGAAATTATTGATTGACAGTTACTTGACAGGTTATTGCGTTGTATTAACATTTAAATATTATTATTAAATTAAAGTACTTGTACTGTACTACTTGTATTTGTACTCTATTGTATAATTGATTTATTAAAATTCAATTTAAAGCATAATTGGAAAATTCAAAAAACTTTATTTTCCTTTTATCGTAATTACACTAAATTCATATATATTTATTTAGGAAATTATGGTTTCTGCCTTACTGCAAACAATATTGTCATTGTCATACATGTGATAATATTTTTTATTTGTAAGATTGCTTATTCTTAAATAAAAAAACAGTGCATATTCAAAAAAAAAATTCATTGAATTCAAAGTTTTATGTTTGATTTAATAATAATTTACATTTTTGTTTTATAAATAATGAATAAAAAATCCTGATAATAGAAGGTAAAATGTGGATGGGAGGCCGCTTTTCTATAAAATCACCGGGCCGCTTGAAAAGTTCCAGCACGCCACTGTTAGGTAATATTAAATCTAAATATTAACTAATTAATTAAAACAATATTAACTTTGTTGTAACTTTTTTTAAATTATTTATTCATTACCGTTCCATATTTTTATCTTCATAGCTACTACCTTTGATTGAAATATTAATATGGGTACCCCAATACATTAATCACCGGTACCCAGTAATAGTCTGTATGATGTTCAAGCTGTTTAATGTTGAGTCCATCAATTTCCCCAAATGGAGAAAAAAGATTAAACACTTCAAAAAAATAGCTTTATAAAATACGTCCAGGGGATAATACCCATTTCCTAGTTACCAAAAACCTCGATACAACAGACCTCTATTAAACGGACATAACTGGATATAACAGACAAAAAATCCGTTCAAAAAATTATGGCCAAAATGCAGACATAGATTTAGAAGGGTCGGAAATTCCTGATTTCTGTAGGACAACAGAAGTAGAAGACAAGTAGAAGTAGCTGAGGAATATGTTTTACAATGGCTAGAAGTAGATGGAGGTGACTCTGGGTAAAACATCATGACTAAAAGTGATTGACTAAAAGTGTTTGACAGTGTTGTTTTGTCTTCGTCGCTATCTTCACTTCCATCCTCATTTCATAACTATTCGTCAGATAACGAAGTTCAACTGTATTATAAGCATTTTTATTTTTGTAATTTTAGAGAGTTGAATAGATATTAAAATAACAGCAAACTTCGAAAGTGCAAACGAAACTTTATTCCTTTCAAAACTTGAAAGCAGGATTACAAGCACGACGATATTTCACTTTAGGACTTCACTGAACATATTTCAAAAAAAAAAGTTTTTTGGTGTATTTTAAACCTGTTACCCCGTCCCCCCAATTAGTCTGTTATATCGAGGTTTTACTTACAACTGACAGTACGTATCACATCGACGTGTTTCACTTTATATTTTGATTTAATTTGTTTGAAAATGAATCATGACGCCTGGGCAATGGGCAAAGATAAAATGGAACTACCATACCTTTTTACTCACAGTTTAAATTTTTAAACGTATCTTCTAAACATTAATACATTAACAGTAGGATATGTAAAATAATGTAGTTTCGAGGAAAACGCATTTGAAAATTTTACGAAACTTCAGTAATGAACAACTTCTTTATATTTGAATGGATTTACATGGAATTTTGTTTGAGTACCTAACTTTACATGCTTTACATAACAATTTATATTAATTCATAAAAAAGTGAAAAATAATTGGAAAAAAGTTAGTTGTCCTACTGTTGCCCTCAAAGATAATCTGTTTTTTAACGATATCCGTAAATTTCTGTTATATAAACGTATATTGCACTAAAGTTTTGTTTAAAATTTTACACATTTCAGTACAAAAAACAAAACAATTTTGTTGTTCAAACATATTATTACATAAATTATAACATGAACATACTTGTTTTCAAAAATTTAAAAATTTGACAAGATAATAAACAAAATAAAATGAAAAAATCAACAGAATCAGTTTTGGTAATAGCGAATGCTGAAATTTGTGAAAGTAATAATTTATTGCATTTGCTTAAATCAACCTGAAATTTCTAAAGGGGAATTTATCATGAATTTAACTTACCTTTTTCCTGTGATGGATAAATTCCATATAACAACTCAGAATCAGTGTAACGCGATTTTTGAAGATTTTTGACCCCCCTCTCCCCCCTACGTAACGCACTGTAATGGGCGTTTAACTATTAAATAACGCAATTCTTGAAGATTTTTGACCCCCGCCCCCCAACCTGCGTTACGTAATACTTGAACGGTCCCTTACTAGCCGGATATAGCCAGGTTCGATATTTGCCAAATTTGTCAATTTTCTGGATTCGGGAATTTAATAAAACAGGTTTCGGTAAATTATCATATTGTCAATGAATACTTTCTTACCTACTGTTAAGTTTTGTTGCTACCAACAATATTTTTTAAAGCGGCTCTGAAAAAAGACACTGAAATAGGCTCACAAGAAACCAATCGCAGTGTATGCCATGTAGTACATATTTTTGATTCCTCCAGATACATACAAAACTACTCGTTAAAAAACACAATTATTCAGGTAAATATAATTGGTCTAAATTATCACCGTATTTATAAAAATGACCCGTTGGGACACCACTGATGACAGTAATATGGAGACTGCTACTTTAAATAACTTGTTTTATGGACCTAACATCGTTTGGTACTTTGATATCGATATATTCGGATATTCTGTTCGGGTTCGTGTAGAACACACCCCGAAAATCAAGATAGCTTTGAAATTTTAATTAGGTTTCCTGTCTTGTGTCATTAAGCTGGACGCCAATCAGAATTTACGATCGAAAAACTGCGTTTTTTTATTTACCGAGATTTTAATTATTTTGATGTTGTCAGTATTAAAATTTTAATTAAATTAATTTGGAATTAAAAATGAGGGTCTCGGAAATAGGAATAAATAAATTCACAGTGGTAGTTGTGGGAAGCTTAAGGGTCAAATAGAGTGAAGAAGAACATACTGCTACTTCATCATTTTAAAGGAAAACACTATACAGGGTGTCCAGAAACTCTACCGACAAACGAAGACAGGAGATTTTTTAGATAATTTTAAGACAATTTAACCCAATTCACCTAGTCCGAAAATGCTTCCTAAGGGAGCTAGAGCTCTTTGAAGATGGCGTCATGTAATTAGTTTTTCTTAAATAACTCCAGAACGCTTCTATTTAGAAAAAACGAAAATTATTATGCATATTTACTTTCCAGAAATGAATCGATTCCATCCATTGTGGATTTTTAGTACCGGTCATAGGCGTCCGTTTTGGGTAGGGCAACGGTTATTTTATCGCATAACTTTTTTGACTTTAACTTTTAAGCATTTGTGACACTGGATTATTAAATTGTGAGGTATTCTAGTACTAAAAGGTATACTGGCTTTAAGTCGGTAGGACACACCGTTTTCTAGAAAAATCGATTTGAAAGTTTTTGTTTTTTGGAATTTGAAAAAAATTTAAAAAATTAAAAAAAAAACTATGTATTTTACTAACTTAAACCAAGAGTAACTTTTAGTACTCGAATACTTCATAATTTAATAATCTAGTGTCAAAAATGCTTAAAAATTAAGGACAAAAAAGTTACGCTATAAAATAACTGTTGACCTACCCAAAACGGATGCCTATTACCGGTACTAGAAATTTAGGATTTTTTTTGAATTTTTTTTTTTGAAATTCAAAGAACGAAAAATTTTAAAATCGATTTTTCTAGAAAACGGTGTGTCCTACCGGCTTAAAACAAAAGTACCTATCCAGAATTCACAATTTAATAATACAGTGTCAAAAATGCTTAAAAATTAAAGACAAAAAAGTTATGCGATAAAATAACCGTTGCCCTGCCCAAAACGGACGCCTATGATCGGTACTAAAAATTCGCAATGGATGAAACAGATTTATCTCTGGAAGATAAATACGCGTACCACTTTTTGTTTTTCTAAATAGAAGCGTTCTGGAGGTATTTAAGAAAAACTCATTACAAGACGCCATCTTCAAAGAGCTCTAGCTCCCTTAGGAAGCATTTTCAGACTAAGTGAAGAGTCTCTGGACACACTGTATATGATGGATTTCTACGGCTGTCGCCGCCACTCCATACCCAGCTTCCAATTTTTTCTATCGTAACACATATCTTCATCTCATTGCCTTGAATCCATTGCCCCCTGAATATTGTCCCTCCAGCTTCTCCGTGGTCTTCCTCTTTTTCTTCTCTCCGGTGGAACCCACTCTAATATTTTTCTCGGCCAGCGAGTCTCATTCATTCTTTTAACGTGACCGAACCATGTCATTCAATATCGTCTATTATAGTTTTTTCTACCTTCATACGTTCGTTAATTGTTTCATTTACATGTTCTAATCTCAAAACCTGACAACTTCTCCTCAAAAAGTCCATTTCTGTACTAAGTAGCTTTTTTTATTTCTTGCACTTATGTCCCAAACTTCTTCGGTGGGGGCGTAGGGCCCCCACATGCCTTAAATCCGGCTCTGGCTTGACCGAACTTGTCAAGTTATTTATTTTTTGCATAAGAGTTTGCAAGTTTTTTTTACATACTAGTTTAGAGTTTTTTGCATACTAGTTTATAGGTACTCTTTTATATCAGCTTCCTCGTCATTCTGATCCAGTGGGTTTCATTGAAGTATTGCATATTCATAATATGTATTACGAAAAGGTTTTGATGATTTATTATTTAATATTAATGGCAGTGTGAAAGAAACACAAGAAATATTTAGTAAATATTTCGATTACATTATACGACAAATCATAATTTTGATTCTAACATTTGTTCCAATAAATAAAAAAATATTGATTTATTTGATGGTAGTAACATTTGAGTAGTTCCCATGAAAATGCTGGCCGTTAATAATTATTAACTTATGAGAAGAACCATATATTATAACTTGTTATAAAAAGAGAAAGTAGCTATACGTCAAGCACATTAATTAGGTCCCAAAACAAAAGTAAAAAGCATATCCTGTTGTTATTCAAACTTTGCCTCCCAGCTCCTGCTTTTTTGTGCTGAGATACTAGGCCTGGATCACGCGTACCAAAAAAAAGTTGATTAATAGCAAGCTAAAAATTTGTCAGTAGCTTAACGGTGTCTAGGCGGACAAACTTTGATGTATGGGAACACTGGAACAGGGGAAGTTTTAATTGTGGAAGGTGGAAGGTGATTTTCATTATGGAACGTGTCATCCTGACAAGTTTATGATTGTGAAAATTTTTTGTTCAATTAGAAATCCAATGAAATCAATTAATTTGTGGTCATCTGATTGAATACAACCAATAAAACCAACATTATACTGAAAACAGATCCCATGGGCTGTTTTCACTCAATCATGTAGCTATGGATACCTACATTTCGTTTCATTTCGATTTTGACATTTCAAATATTCAATATTTCAAAATGTCACGATTTGGTTGTAATACTGATGAGAATATTAATGAAATTATCGAATCAAATATACCAAAGAATACTTGTTAATTGCACATTTAAATAAATTGTTTCTGCTCTGTATTTTTTTTTCATAACCAGCAAAAAATTTTCTATCCGAATAACCCTCGAACATTGATAAATGCTCAAAAATTTTTTAACAACTTTCTCAAGCTTGTTGCTTACAGGCAACAGACCTCCGCCTACGGCGTCGGTCTGTTTCCAAGCAACAAGCTTTCGAAATCTGTTATAAAATTTTTTCGAACAGTTATCAATGTCCTTGGGTTATTACTACTGAAAACTAGTAGGTTGTTTTTAAGTTTATTCAATAGCAAACTTTATATAATATATGAAAAATTATTTTTCCGACAAATATGTTGGGCATTTTAATAAGTCCGACACGTATAACATGTCGAATTAAGTAGAGGGCCAAAGAAGAATGTTGCTGTTTTTGCTGTGGAACTCTGAGAACATCATTTAGAAAAAAAAAATATTATAAAAAATTATTTAAAAAATACAAAAATAATTATTACGAGTAGTAGAATTATTTATTAGAGATTAATATTAGTATTAGTTGATACTAATACAAAAAAGTCGAAGAAAACCCCAAAACACCAAAATTACATATATCAACATCCAACAAAACGCTAATAGAAAATGACCTGAATAATCAGCTAAAGAATTCAACAAATGAAAACAATACAGAAATATGGAACACGTTTAAAGATCTTACCTGGAAAGTAATGGAAAAATATATAACAACGATGCAGAGGCACAAAAAACAACAATGGATGACTGATGAAATCCTGGAATTGATGGAGCAGAGAAGAAAACTGAAAGATAACAAAACAGAATACAAAGAAAAACAAAAACTAATTAAACAAAAAATAAAGGTAGCTAAAGAAAAATGGATGGAGGATAAATGCAAGGAATTAGAAAAGTTGAATGAAAAACATGATACGTTTAATATGTTTAAAAAAGTTAGAGAAGTAGCTGGTCTTTATTATAAGAAAACTCCACATACTGTAACCGATTCGTCGGGAAAAATGATAATAGACGAACACGAAATCCGAACTGCCTGGTATAATTATATAAATGAACTGTATAATGATGATAGACCCGAAGAACTGGACACTTTAGATGAAGGTGAAGGACCAGAAATACTAAAATCAGAAATACAACATGCTATAAAATTGGCAAAAAACAAGAAAGCCGTTGGTCCCGACAACATATCTACAGAAATGTTGAAGCTCATAAATGAGGAAAACATTGGAATACTAGTTAAACTTTTCAATGATGTTTATTCGACTGGTGATATCCCTGAAGATTGGTTAAAGTCCGAATTCATAACCCTACCAAAAAAACAACGTCCGAAAAACTGTAGCGACTATAGAATGAGCCACATGAGCCTTATGAGCCACACCTTGAAAATCTTTCTACGTATCATCCACAGTAGAATCAGAGATAAATGTGAAGAAGACCAGGATGAAACACAATTTGGCTTCAGAAATGGACTGGGAACCCGGGACGCACTCTTTGCACTAAATGTGTTATTGCAGAAATGCCGAGATCAAAGGAAAGACGTCTTTGCTGTATTTATTGACTATGAGAAGGCCTTTGATCGAGTACAACATCACAAATTAATTAAAATACTAAAGGATAAAGGAGTTGATAGTCAAGATGTACGAATCATAGAAAAATTATACTGGCGTCAAACAGCGACAGCTTGCATAAATGGAAAATCAACAGAAATATGCAAAATACAAAGAGGCGTCAGACAGGGTTGTATACTGTCCCCACTGTTGTTCAATTTGTATTCAGATAGAATATTTAAGGAGGCGCTGCATAATTTGGAATGGGGTGTGAAGGTTAATGGAATTCTGATAAATACAATCAGATATGCAGACGATACAGTTATTTTAAGTGATGATATGAATGGATTACAACACCTTTTAAATGCCATTGACAGAGTGGGAAGAGAGTTTGGCCTAAATATAAACTGTTCAAAAACAAAGTACATGGTATTTAGCCGTTTGGCCCATCAAGATTCACGGTTATATGTTGATGGTCATATGATTCAAAGAGTACCCAGTTTTAAATATCTTGGTTGCCATATTACTGAACAACTAGATCCAGATAAAGAGATAAAATGTAGAATCGAGATAGCCCGCACGACATTTTTAAAAATGAGGTCATTCTTCTGTAATGATACCTGGCAACTTCAACTTCGAAAGCGCATGATTAAATGCTACATTTGGTCAGTCCTCTTGTATGGTGTCGAAGCATGGACATTAAAAATATCCACCATTAACCGTTTGGAGGCCTTTGAAATGTGGCTGCACAGACGTATTCTAAAAATACCATGGACGGCTATGCTGACAAATGTGGCAGTCCTTAAGAGAGCAAATGCTACCCGCGAGCTGCTTGATAACATCAAATATAGAAAGATGGCCTATTTTGGACACGTAGTAAGGGGAGACCGGTATAATATTCTTCAACTTATTATGATGGGTAAAATCGAAGGACGCAGAGGAATTGGTAGAAAGCAGGCCTCTTGGTTGAAGAATATCCGGGAGTGGACAGGAATAAAGAAAGCAGAACACCTATTTAGAATAGCTCAGACAGAGACAGTTTCGCCATGTTAATCGCCAACGTCAAGAGGACTTGATAGGGCACGTTAAGAAAAATTAGTTTTAGGATAAAATACGAAAAAATGACTAATAAAATAAAATAAAAAATAGTATAATTGGCTAATGGATTTAATTTCCGCAGTTATATAAACCCAAATAAACAACAAGTCCGTCACGTAGAACATGTCAAATGACAGGAATTATATTGGTGGTAAATAGCAGTCTGATTTTTGGATGAGAGTTTAATGAAAGGGTAACATATCAATTGGAAGTTCTGTCCGACAAAATACATTCCCTATTCCAGTGTTCCCGTACATCAAAGTTTGTCCGACTAGACACTAGGGCTTACAATACCGAGCCAAAATCTCAATACCGGTATTTGGTATTTAAAATTTCAAATACCGGGATCCCGGTATTAAAACCGGTATTATGAATAAAAAATATACACGTTATATTTATACTCTCCTCAGTTGTTATATGGACTTGTCATTAAATAATATATGAAACCTATTAAATTTTGTTTTCAAATGAGTAGATGTTGTTTATAATAAGTATTAGATAGAGAGTAGGGATACATAGATACAAAAAATGTGGAAATAGATAAACTATATATTTGATTCTAGGATAAATTTTGCATATAATAGGATAGCACTTTTACTTATGAAATTTGCTATTTGTAAATTAATTTAACTTTAAAACAAAGGAGGGACGGAGGGGGACGTAAAACGGAGAATAGGAATAGCTCAAAACACATTCAATATGCTAAGGAAAATGTGGTCTTCACGTCAGATGACAATTAAAACCAAGATAAGACTATTCAACAGCAACGTGAAGACTGTATGGAGCAGAAACTTGGAAAGTGTCAAGAAAATGTATCGGACAGATACAGGTATTCATAAATAAATGCCTAAGGAAGATTCTTAATATTTACTGGCCAAACCGTATATCAAACCAAGAGCTATGGACAAGAACTAACCAGGAACCTATGGAAAAGAACTAACCTTAGAAAGGTGGAAAAGAAGTGTCGAAAAAGAAATTAATGCTATTGGGAAAACCTGGGCAGAAATAAAAATCAGTGCAAAGGATAAGACAGAATGGAGGTAGAGAGTTGACGCCTTATGCTCCGCATGGAGTGAAGAGGGATAAGTATGTAAGTAATATTTTCAATTATTATGAATAATTCAGAAAATAAGTGAGCCTAATTTATACACCACAATACACAAAAAAATGAAAAAAAAAATATAAAAGGGTTAAAACAATTTTGATTGATAAATCTTACGGCTTCTTAAAAATTTAAGAATTTTTATATAACTCATTTTATGTACATATTTGCATAGACTAGATTTAATAATTTGGTTGTAGAAACTGAACCCTTCGCCTTAAATTAACGACTTGTATGTGTAATAAACGTGTTTAATATAGTTATTTTCCTAACAAGTGCAGAAAGTCATACTTTTCCGCACGTGACTGCAGTTTGCCGAACGACGCGAAGCGGGAGTTCGGCAAGCAGTCGAGTGCGGAAAAGAGACTTTCTGCAAGAGTTAGGAACAATATTTTTTTCTATGAGTCTTTAAAAAATGACCAAATCTTAATCAATTTATTTAATTAATATGAAAATACATACACAAATTAATTCTTTGACAAGGTTATCAAAACCAAACTTTCAATATACTTAGTTAGCATGACGACGATCTTGGTTTCCATGACGATGATTCGAAACGACTGTTATTGTCTACCGATTTGACTTTCGAATATTATGTCAAAATAATTTTATTTCATCGAATTGTCGCGTTAATTTCATTAAAACAGGAACACAATAAGATACATTTGAAATAAAATGGTAAATAATAAATCTTAGTTTATTGCATGTATTATAATTATCATAAGGCTATATTAAAATATCTACACGCGTGCGGAAAAGTAGAAAATGCGTGCGGAAAAATAAAACGCGTGCGGAAAAATAAAACGCGTGCGGAAAAGTAAACCGCGTGCGGAAAAGTGAAACTTTCTAAATTAAAACGCGTGCGTGAAAGTAACCATTTTTGCACGCTCGTAGAAAAAATATTTTTTACAATGATATTGGTTGTTTATCTTCAAAAATAATTTCTTGTAATAGCAAAAAATATTTTAGAAGAAAGTTTATTGTGGATCAATTCACTTTTTATAAATTAAACTAATACCGAAATACCGGTATTTTTATTATAAATACCGGTATCGAATACCGGACAAAAATCGTCCGGGATTCTGGTATTCGGGATCCCGGAATCCCGGTATTGTAAGCCCTACTAGACACCGCACCATTAAGATAGTAACAAATTTACAGCTTGCTATTAATAAACTTTTTTTTGGTACGCGGGATCCAGGCCTATACGTATCCATCTGAAAAAAGTAGGCATGCCAGAAGCGAAAACAGTTGCCGTTTTGAGACACGAATCATATAGCACCTCTTGTTCTGTATATGATGAAGCTGCAAACCGAAATACCCAATTAAATTCAACTCAAAAAGTGGCTGTCGTAATGATACGGTGTGAAGTTTAGGTCAGGCCGTTTTAATTTACATGAAATGATATTACGGTTGTTGGAGCTGCTTTTTTAGCAGTGGTACCCCTTTTCCCCGTAGGGGAAGTTATATTAAAATAAATGTAATTTTTGTGACAATTTTTGTGTAGGTAAATGTATAAATGCTCTCTGAGAAATTTAGTTTTATGCTTATTAACTCGGATCAACTGAACAAACACGTGAGCTTCAAACAATAATTATTGGTATCAGTATGTTGATTACGTGAATTTTAGTAAAATTCCATTCCATAGCATAACAGTTTAATTACTCTAATTCCTCATTTCTGACTGCGTTTGTAGAAACTAAAATTCAACAAGCTTTAAAATTATTTAAAGCAATATCGCGTTCCAAAGCATGGAACGCGATAATATCTAAGTACGCAGACGTGATAAAGCATAAATAAGCTTAAAGATACTTAATGTGTCCGTCTAATAAAATGCATAAATATACATATTATAATACATTTTTTCTACGAGCGTGCAAGAAGTCTACTTTCGCGCACGCGTTTTAGTTTAGAAAGTTTTACTTTTCCGCACGCGTTTTACTTTTCCGCACGCGTTTAGATATTTTAATATGGCCTTAAAATAATTATAATATTTGCAATAAACTAAAATTTAGATATTATTTACTATTTTATTTCAAATGCATCTTATTGTGTTCCTGTTTTAATGAAATTAACGCGACAATTCGATGAAATAAAATTATTTTCACATAATATTCGAAAGTCAATTCGGTAAACAATAACAGTAATTTTGAATCATCGTCATGGAAACCAAGATCGTCGTCATGCTAAGTAATTATATTGAAAGTTTGTTTTGACAACCTTGTCAAAGAATTACTTTGTGTATGTATTTTCATATTAATTAAATTAATTTATTAAGATTTGGTCATTTTTTAAAGACTCGTAGAAAAAATATTGTTCCTAACTCTTGTAGAAAGTCTCTTTTCTGCACTCGACTGCTTGCCGAACTCCCGCTTCGCGTCGTTCGGCAAACTGCAGTCGCGTGCGGAAAAGTATGACTTTCTGCACTTGTTAGGAAATAGCTATTTGTATAACAAGGGAGGAAAGTGCTACTTTTCCTCCCGAGAATGAAGTTTACTGCCCGACGCGTAGCGGAGGGCAGTAATCATTCAAGGGAGGAAAAGGCACTTTACTCCCATGTTATACATATGGTTTTTCCACCTTCCTCAAATAACAAGTCATTTTTTCATTTTTGCTTAGTTTATTTATGTAACTAACCAACAAAATTTATTAGAACTAAAACTAACAAGTACGTACAATATAACTGTCAACTGTCAAATATAAGTCAAATAAATAATGTAAACATTGTTAAATCAAAATAACAATTTACTGTTTTTTACCATTATGCAAAATACAGAGTGTTTTATAAATAAACGTTAAAATGTATAGAAACTTACGTAATAAAAAATAGATATTGTACAGGGCGTCAATAAGTTACATTTCATGAATGAAATACCATGACGTCACTTTTACTTTTCCTCCCTAGGGAGGAAAAATATTTTCCTCCCTAGGGAGGAAAAGTACAACTTTGCTCCCTACAAACAGGTCCGGAAAAGTATACTTTCGGTAGAGGTAGGTGGAAATAGTTATTTTCCTAACTAGTGCGGAAAGTGATACTTTCACGCACGAGACTGCCGTTGACCCGAACGACGAACAATATTTTTTCTAGGGCCGTACGTTAGGAGAAAAAGCCACAAAAAATAGAGTTATATCAATTTTTATTTAGACGTCAAAATACACAAATTAATTCTTTGTCAAGGTCGTCAAAACCAAACTTTCAATATAATGGGTTACCACGACGACGATATTGGTTTCCATGACGACGATTCAAAACCATTGTAATTGTCTACTGATCTGACTTATAAATATTATGTCAAACTAATTTTATTTCATCGAATTATCAGTAGTAATTGCACAAAAGCTCTCAAGTTCTATATTAATTTTAGAGTTCGAGTGCAGTTTGTTGCGATTATTTCATGAATAAAACTGTTCAAAACCAAAATAATTTTATTGTTATTTATTTATGTAAGTACAAATTAGTACAATTAAACACAAAGTTTTTATAAATATTTGACGATTGAAAGTCATCACTTTTATAATTTTTAAAACATTAATTGTCATTAATGTCACTGAGGGCCGGTTGTTCGAACGCTAATCAACAATGATCACTATCAAATATTTAATTACTGTCACAACTGTCAATGTCAACTTTGGTTGGGTTGCTGAAAACATAATTAATTATACTTATGAGATTAGTTAATAAATTAACATAACAATTATTAACATAATTGATTAACTAATTTCATAATTGTAATCAATAATTATGTTTTCAGCAACCCAATCAAAGTTGACATTGACAGTTGTGACAGTAATTAAATATTTGATAATGATCATTTCTGATTAGCGTTCGAACAACCGGCCCTGAATGTATTTTTTCGTAGCAACGAAGGGCATCTGACGTAATATACTTAACGACGGGCAATTATCAAAAATTATCAATTTAATTCAGATTTCTGTAGCTTTCTATTGGTCAGAATCTCCTATGAATGAAATAATCGCGCTAATTTCATTAAAACATGAACACAATAAGATAGATTTGAAATGAATTAGTAAATAATATCTAAATATTAGTTTATTGCATGTATTATAATATATTATAATGCCATATTACAAGGTATTTTACTTTTCCTCACGCCGCACAGTGGGGCAGGAGAGCTAAAAAGTTGGCATAAAATGAAAATACCAAATGCAGTATTTTCTGTCGCATTCATTTTAATTAAATAGTACACAATCCTACATATGATTTGGCATCATTTTTTCCCATTAAATCCCTCTCCACCAGTTGCGACGCGTCGCAAAGAGCACATGGTCCCGTGTTAACAATGCATAGGCCGCGATAACGTGATTCGACTTACGTTTGATCCACTTATTTCAAGTCAAAAGTTAATTTACCAGTAAAATTGGCTACGGATATTTGATCTTCAGGAAAGTGACAATATTATTACAGATGTGATATAATAATTAAGTAAATACAGTCTCTTATAATATGTTGTTTAAAATTACCTGTACAAAATATCAAAATATGCATTTTTCAAAAAGAGCAAGTGATTTGTTAGTGTTCCCAGACTGATCCAACTTTAATTTTGTTTTATTTTGAAAGCTTGAGTATTATTCTTCAAAAAGTCATTTAAACTTTTTGCTCATATTTGCTCCTTTTTTTATAATTGTATTTTTTGTGAGGTTATGTTGACCTAATTAAATTGAATAACACTCTATTCTAATTTTTGGTTATTTGCATAATTCAATTAAAATAATTCAAGAAAGTGTAGTAGATCCAAAACAAATTAAGATGTATTCCACTTTTTGTTGATTAGTAGTGATCCACTGATCACAAGTAAAAGAAACATAAAAAGAAAGAAATTAGAAGACCTGCCAGTGGAAGCACTGCATATTAGTGCATAATATATTATGCTTCAAATCTCCGAATGTGCAAGATGTTGACGTCACATCTGATGATTCTGATGATGATCTGTAGTTTAAGTTTTTCAATATTTTACTTACGAAATTTTATGTTATTTTTATAAATATGCGGTAAATGGTTTTAAAGAACAATTTGGTTAAACAATTTTTCAAAAATAATGTTAACACAATTGTTTTGAGATATAAATAATATTAGATAATAAATCTACATAAAAACAAGTAAATTAGACTGTAGATTTATTTTAAATTAAAATGACTAAACTTCAAATATCATTTAAATCAATATCGGTAGTAACTACGGACATGCAGCTTTGAAAATTTTGAGCTAAACAATTTTGAACAAGCCATCCTTCAAGGAAAAATATTTGTAAAGCGAAGCCTAGCAAGAAGAAGAAGAACATCCTGGTTAAAGAACTTCAGAACCTGCTTTAACACAACATCTGTGCAGCTTTTCCGCGCTGCTGCAGATAAAATTAAGATTGCCATGATGATCGCCAACATTCGGCACGGATAGGCACATTGAGAAGAAGAAGAAAACATTGAAAAAACATCGTTTTTGTTTATGTACACACAACTTATAATATTTGAAAAAAAAATTGGCCATAATATATCGACAATGATTTAATGCCAACTTATGTTGTCTCTTGCCCCACTGTGCGCCGTGCGGGAAAATTTACTTTCACGCACGCCGTGCGGGAAACAGACAGACAGATATGGATAGATTGGGAGAAGGCATATGTAAGATGGATAGAGCTGGGCTAAAGAAGAAGAAAGAGGAATACTTTTATACAGTCAGAAACCTATTTAAAGGAGTAAATCAATTAATAATGTGTTGATACACTTCGGTGGACAATATAATCTTGGATGCGCCTGGTTTCGTTTCTTATTACGTGGTCATAACCTCCTGGGGTATCGTGTTCCGTATCCTAATTAACTCCTCCCGAAGTGCTTCCAAAATTTGAGGAGGGTGCTCTAAATTAAAATGGCGCCGACCCATTATGCCACGTTCGTGTCAAATGAAATTAACCTTTTTTTTTTGTAATGAGAGAACTCAAAACAAATTGACTGGCCCGTTGGTTGTTGAAATCATGCTAATAAAACACACACAAACACGTTGAAAAATGCCACAAAGAAATGATTTCGGAACAATTGTTGGCAAACATTTTAACTTAAGACGTATTTTCTGAAAAAAAAAATATATAATATCTACTCATAATCCTAAAATACATAAAAAAAATAAAAAATAAAATTTGCATTGGGGATCGAACCCGTGTATATTAGGTTGTGAATCAAGCACATTAAAATGTGCCCAATTAGACACGCCAGCTGCATGTTTTAAACTTTTTGACAGTTGGTCATATTTGCTTATTATCTGAATTAATCAAATTAGTTTGATTTTTGTGAAATTAAAATATTAAAATACAACAAAATATAGAGTAAGAAAACAATACATATATTTGATGAAGATTGGTAGACGTTTTGTTGGAAATCAAATTGTGTAAATCGAAGCAATACTATATTTGATATTTTCCAAATAGGTATATATTTTTTTATTATAATACTAAACCATTAGAGCTAAGTCCTGGTGCTTTTAAAAACTGTTTAAAAAATCACTGCAACTATAAACTTACTTTTGTCTCTGTTCTCAGAACAATAAAAACTAAAACACGACATTTGTTTGCCCACAGCTGCCATATTAAATAATTTTTGACAGGTCATTGAAATGACCAATCAGAGCAAACGTATCACCTATCAGCTGTCATTCATCTGTGCGTAGGGCTAAACATTTTTGATGAATTCGCGTACATTTACTCATAATCTCAACATTTTTCTCAATCGCGCCTAAAGAAGTTATAACTTAAAATAATTTCTTTTATTGGACCAAGAAATGTTCCGAAACGAGTTCGTGTAATTATAATCCAATCCACATACGCTGCATCTGGTGATGTCCGTCTCATAACGGACATTATAAATCACTACCATGAATACGCAATAATGGTATAATTGGTGCCCCCGTTGTGATTTCATAATTTATTCAGTTGCTGCTGTTCGCTTTTTATAATTCTCTTCTTTTAATCTGTCTCTTTTTTATTTCGGCGCTGATTACACTTCGCAAACGAGACCACTATACGGCCGTTCAGTTTAATTTGAATTTAATAAGCTTATCTTCTTTTGACTGTGTCAAATCTTTTATTGCACTCACTATTTAAATTGGTAGGTGTAATAAATAACAAAAGAAATTACTTCTGTCGAAGATGTGAGAAAATTATTCTAATTTTAGTACCATATGACATGTGATTTGATGTTCACTGAAATAAATACAAAAAAACGCATAGTCCATTGAAATGTTACATTTTTAGGCCTTAGCGTTCCTTTTTTAATAACTACAAATTTTTGAACAAATTTTCTTCTGGGGCTTATAACTTTTTCTGATCATTATCACAATTTTAACCAAACCTACGACAAGGGATCGTATCCAAAAGATTGGTTTTGTTCCAGTCTTATTGCCATATCCAAAACGAAATGTGCAAAATACTTTTTTATATTTTTCTTGAACGAATAAGTGAACTAACTGTATGCTACAGTATTCTGTTCCTTGGCTACTTTTGATTCTTTTGATATCAAGTTAGTCTATGGTTGCATTTGTAATTCTCTGAACACAGAGTAAACAATTTTACTTTTTTTGTTTTATGGAGGGATTTGGCCGATTTACAGCTAAATTGAATTTGTTTGGTCATTGTAAAATTATTGTACATTAGTTCCTATGACAACTAATGGAAATTGAAAAATCCGTATATACACAATCTAGTGCATTGTATACAGATACTGAAACGTTATAAACGTGAAATGTTTGTTATTTTTGTTCAAATAATTATTTCATTCCAATTTGTTAACTTTATGTTTTGTCTCACAATAAAACACTGAAAACTTTTGTTTTCTATACTTCCACAAAATTTATTATTTACAACTATGTGACTACAGCTGTTTCGGCAGAGTGCCTTTCTCAAGTGATATAATTTACAAAGTGTTTGCCTTTTTAAGTCTCTAACTGAAGAGGTTGAGGAGTGGGGAGCTATTTTTCTCGAGTTGGTCATTCAGAATTATATCTGTATTTTTCAGTTTATTAATTTCCATAGATTCTAAAAATGATAACTTAAGGCCTTTATTATGGATATGCAGAATTTGAAACTCTTCATTGAAAGAATGATTATGATCTAGAAGGTGAAGTGCGTATGTTCACCTTCTAGATCATAATTATTCTTTCAATGAAGAGTTTCAAATTCTGCATATCCAAAATAAAGGCCTTAAGCTAGCTTCTTTAGAATCTATGGAAATTAATAAAGTGAAAAATACAGATATAATTCTGAATGACCAACTCGAGACAAACAGGTCCCCACTCCTCAACCTCTTCAGTTAGAGACTTAAAAAGACAAACACTTTGTAAATTATATAACCACGAGCCAACAACAGAATTGCTGCCACAGAACGTAGGGTTCTGAGGAAGTGCCTGAGGAAGGGAAGGTTGTATCCGTCTGTACTAGTACATCCACTCGCTAAAATCCCCAAAATAGTCGACAGAATACGTTCTCTCGGCAGCAAGTATACAATGCGCGTCATCAACGGCTCTAACATTAGAGCCAAAAACATCCTAAAAACACCTTGCAATAGGCGCGGTTTTAGACTCACCGGGATTCCCAAAAATAAAGTTCCGTTCCCTCCGGCTAAACTTCTTCAATTAGCTAGAAACGAACTTCCCGATGAGTTCCACGAAATTCTAGAAAATACTCCCCTACTATATCGCAGATAACCAAACTGCATCCCAAAAGCTGAATCCAAGAGCCGTTCCACAAGTGACAGCTACCTTCGCTGTTTGGCGGGTATCTAACGCAGAGATTAGCAAATACAGGACATAGCATTTCTTCTCGCTCGCTCCAGCTAGCCCAGCACATAGCAAAAAATCACCGTCTAAACCCACACTTCTCAACAACACGCTTTCCTTTGGAATCAACCATGTTCCACACACTCCCGCAAAAAAAAAGGGAGTTCCAGTACCCTGAAGAGGCTCAAGCCTAAACGGGGATTAAATAACATGTCTTGATTGTAAATTATATCACTTGAGAAAGGCACTCTTCCGAAATAGCTGTAGTCACATGGTTGTAAATAACAAATTTTGTGGAAGTATAGAAAACAAAAGTTTTCAGTGTTTTATTGTGAGATAAAATGAATAAGATAAAATGAGTTTTGCTTTACTATTTTTCTTTTAAAAATAGTGTGCGCTCAATTCTTTTATCAGCTAAATATTCTGTTTAATCTTTTGCTTATTTTGATTCTTTAACCACTAACTATCTTAAACATAGGCATATACACAATGGGTGGAATGCATAAAACGTAGTACCTGCTAATGTTTCAAGTATGTACTGCATTTTTGAAGATTTTACTATACTTACAAAGCATTACTACACTTACAAATGCTTTGTAAGTGTTTTACTACACTTACAAAGCATTACTACACTTACAAATTCTATGTAAGTGTTTTACTAAAGCATTAAATGCTTTGTAAGTGTAAAATGCATTAAAAAATCTTCAAAAATGTAGTACATACATGAAGCATTAGCAGGTACTACGTTTTATGCATTCCACCCAATGTCTATATTGTATACAGTGATGTACAGTATAACAACCGGCAAAATAACGCAAAAGGATATTGCGAAACAAAAAGAGATGAAATTAGTGGAGATGGAAGTTATCGTTATAAACGTATAAAAAATTAACATTACATTACATAGTTTCCCACCTTTAGACATCTGTGACAGGAATATTTTATAAAATTCTACTGTCACAGTGACAGTTGTCATACTCCTCTGATATGTCTATAGGTGGGAAACCATGTAATAATGTTAATTTTTACGTTTATAACGATAATTTCCACCTCCACTAGTTTCATATCTTTTTGTTTCGCAATGTATTTTGTTTTCCATCTTTTGCGTTATTTGGCCGGTTATTAGAGCGCTCATCACTGTATGCTCAACTCTAAGCAACGAAATAATATTTTATATGTGGTAGTTGGCAAGTGTTGACTTCTGTCATATCAGTTTTACTTCTAAATAATGAAGGTGGATATATTTTTTGCATCTTGTAACTATCGTGATGTTTGTCTTCAAAATTCATTTATAGTTAAATCTTCTTGGGGTAAGCTGATTCCTTTAGGACTTTAGGTATATTTAATAATTCACCAATAAGCATAATTGTCTTTTTATAATTTCCTGTTTTTGACTTTGTTATTTATACATTAACCCCCAACATTCGAACTACCACAGAAAGTCGCTTGGAGTTGAACATAGACACCATAGACATTTTATATATGCCTATGGTTTATTAGAAATAGTAGATAATAAAATGTACAAAGAATAGTAAACAAACTATTTATTTTAACCGAAAAACCGTAATATTACAATATGTATACAAAGAAATTAAGATACGTGTTTCTACAACGAGATAATAGGGAGTTTTTGTTGCTACGTAACGTACGCATCTCCGTATACGTAAAGCAACTAACGTGTCGTAGAGGATGAATGTTAAAATAGGTAGTTTTTGTAACTGCCTTAACGTAACGTAAAGCAAATCGTAAAGTCACTTTTAAATTCCGTTGACATTCAAAAAAATAAAACAATGTTCACACAATATACAATTAATATACAAATGTAAAAAAAGATAAATGAATAATGAAATTGTATGGTTTTAATTGCTTCTATTTAAATATAAAAATATTATTTTTCCTTAGGTTAAAATTTTTTTATTTTTGTTTATACCTACTTTTTAGTTGTAAATTATTGTATACCTACATCAGAATTCCAGTAGGTATAATGTAAATAGTGTGGTAATATTTATTTGAAAATTTTACTGAAACTAGGTCATTTGTTTATCTAGTTATTAATTGTGGTGATCACTGTATTTCTTAAATTAATACAAGATTTGTTTTGCTTTATTAATAGACAACTTAAAAACAATAAAATTTTAAATCTATTATGAAGTTCCAATTTCCAATTACAAACAGAATAATTTTACTCAAATAGACTAAACCAATAACCAATATAACCTTAAAATGTTTATAAACGGATAGTACGCTGATGAAATGTTCATTTGGTAGGTAATCGGGCAAGATCCTCGTGTGCATTCGGTGACTTTCGGCTCGATAGGGATGCGTATGAACCTAACGTACCAGCCCGTAACCTTAGGTAATACGTATCGCGATACGGGAGTTCAACCATTAATGCGCAAGCGTATATGTCAAAAAGATGCGTTACGTTTACGTATTTGTGTGCACAAAAACTCCCTATTCTTCTAGACTACTTATTGAACGCAGAACTAACACTAACATACAGTTCTGGCATTCACATCCCTTGTAACATGTGCAATTTTAGGTAAAAGTTTATCGCCCTAATACATTCGGAGAATTGGCCCAGCCATGAAGAGAGACCCCACATGTGTATTCTAACACTTAACAAAAATAATAAAGTTGAATTCCAACATCCCCTCGCAACTAAAATTATTTTTGAATTAGTCAAACAGATCCCCTTTACTACTTAAGTACTCTAACTTAACCCTATTCAGCGGTTTAGTCAACATATCGGCTATCATATCCTCGGTAGGACAATACCTAAAGTTAACAACCCCTTTTTCTATATAACTAATTCCGGCTCTAAACCCACAAATTCGTTTATAACCTGTTTTAACCAAATTGCTTCCTGACATCCTTCAGCCAATCCTATGTACTCTGCTTCAGTTGATGATAGAGACACGCAATTCTGTTTTCTACATCCCCAATTTATAGGCGAACCCCGTAATAAAAATATATACCCGCTATTGGATTTTCTGTTCCCCTTGTCTTCTGCCCAGTCAGCGTCTGCATAGCCGTATAATGCATTATCTGTTCCTTCTTGTCCTAAAATAAGCTTTTTATATTTAGTTTTCTTTAAATATCTTAACACCCTCTTTGCTTCGTTCCAATCTACTTCTTTTGGATTTTTATTCTGTTGACTTAGTATGGTGACGCTTGCCAATATATCCGGTCTAGTATTTACCGCAATATATAATAAACCATCAATCAGTTGTTGATATATTTCACTGTTTTTCACCGGCTTTTCTCTGCTAGGCTTATAGTATCCAACATCCAGCGGTATATTGAACTCTTTTCCATCTTTCATCATAAACTTGTTCAGCAATTTGTCAATATAACTGGCCTGATTTAAACTACATATCCCTTTATCGCACATTTCAATCTTCATACCTAAATAATCTTGTAATAATCCCAAACTCCTTATATAAATATTACATTTTAGTTTCTCTTCAAATATATCAATTATTACCTGTGTATCCTTTGCTGCTATTAAAATGTGATCCACGTATATAAGTACGTAAACCCTTTCATTATTTATTACCTTGATATATAAACATGTATCAATATTGCTTTTACAAAAAAATTTCCTTAATGACGTGATTTCCTCTTGCATAGCTTGCTTCCATTTTTCACTATCAGTTCTTTCAAGCGCTTCTTTAAAGTTTCTTGGTTCTTCTTCTTGGAATTTTGTCAACTTTGCTATGTAGCGCTCAGGTGGAACACCTTTATTTACTCTGCTAGATCTACGATCACCTGAATTCTCTATATCGAGATCTGTATCTAATTGATAGTTAGAATCACCGTCATCGTCATGGGATTCTTCCCAACTTAAGCTCTCATACGTGTTAGATGTGTCCTTAGAATTTTCTATTTCCTCCGTGTTTTCAAAATTTGCAACCTCTCTGTCTTCTACGTCGTTTGGCTCTATTTTTTCCCGTTCCATCATGGACCCAATGGATATTTCCTCACTTTTTGCCTCCTTTTTCTCGACGCATATATTTCTCTTGGAAAACACCACACTACGGCTAATTGTAATACGTTCTGTATCTACATTTAACAATCTATACGCTTTTGATTCATCAGAGTAACCTACAAATATCAGTGACTCACCTTTTGGATCAAATTTATCCTTCATTTTTTCTTTGGGAATGTGGCTATACACCGTAGATCCAAATATTTGCAAATTCGACACATTCGGTGTTACTTTATGCCACAATTCATAGGGCGTTTTTTCTTTCGACTTAGTAGGTAATCGATTTTGCAAATAATTGGCTGTCACTATCGCTTCCCCCCAAAATTTCTTTGCTAAACCCGCATCGATTAACATGCACCTAGCCATTTCAACTAGAGATCGATTCTTTCTTTCTGCAACACCGTTTTGTTCTGGAGAGTACCCCGCTGTATATTGAATTTTTATACCTTTACCCTTTAAAAATTCCCTTAAATTATTATTTACGTACTCGCCACCCCTATCCGACCTAATTACTTTTGGAACCCTACCTAACTGATTACTCGCAAATTCTATAAACTCTTTTATACATTTTATCGCTTCATTTTTATGATTTAATAAATATATAGTTGTATATCTAGAAAAATCATCAATTAAAGTCAAAATATAACGTTTACCCCCTGGAGTAACAGTCTTCATGGGCCCGCAAATATCCGAATGTAATAAGTCAAGAATATTAAATGTATTGCTATGAGAAAATTTTGGAAAACTCTTACGTAAAATTTTACCTTTCATACAGCATTCACAAGTTTCCCTAATCCTACAGTCTGTCATATCAATCCCGACTGCCATTTTCTTTTCCATTAAGTGTTTGACTGCATCTATGTCCCTGTGTCCAAACCGTCTATGCCATGCATGTTGACAGTTGCTGGAGTGCTCCACAGCACTCAATCCATGGTCCACAGTTGAAAGTTTGTATAAGTCCGGTGAAGGCACCGCACTCGCGACGACTTTTCCGTGTAAAGCGATTTTACACTCGTTTTTATCGAATTGCACATTATGTCCCGCACTTGTTAGCTTTTTCACCGAAAGCAGATTTGAGTCTAATCCCGGCACATACAACACTTCGTCGATTTTTAAATTTTCCACTCCCGATCCAGTCACGCACTCAATAAGTCCTGTTCCTATACCCTGAACCTCGGAGTATTGCCCTTTCTCCGCCAAACTTACAACGCCTTTTCTGCTACCGTCAAATTGGGTATAGAATCCTTTGTAATTAACCATGTGGCTCGAAGCTCCTGAGTCCACATACCACGAAGCAGAATCCCTTTTTCCGTCCCTTGAGCTATAATTGACCATAAAACATGCATCATCAGTACCTTCAGTGACTTTATTGGCCTTTTCCTTCTTAAACGCTTTGTACTTAAAGCAATCTCGTTTAAAATGGCCCTTCCGGTTACAAAAATAACACTGCCTTGCTTCTGCCCTTGCAGTACCATTATTTTTGTTACCCTCGTATACTGACTTCATCACCGACTCCTCCTGATTTCTTCCCAAAGCTCCCTGACGTCTCCTGTACTCATCTATTAATTTACTCGTAACAAATTCTAGAGTAAATTCACTCGATGGCCTACTTTCCAGCGCTGTAATCAAAAAACTGTATGAGTCTGGAAGATTTCCCAGCAAAATTCCTGCTGAGAACCTGTCCTTAATTTCTTCCCCTAAGGCGGCCAGTTTATTCAACGATTCTAGGAATAAACTAATGTGTGCTTCCATACTTAGACAAGGAAAGAGAGAGGACGAGTAATCCTTGACCAAAAGTGAAGCCAAACTGACACCAGAGATTTTGATCATCGACGTATCTTTGGGGTATTGTTATGCATTGAGTATTTAAAATAAAAACATGAAATGTATTTAAAATGAAGAATTTGTGTACGGTAAATGTTTTATTAAGTTGCTCATATTACGTACATACGTTTCAATACATACATATGTTTTTATTACGAATTTTAGATGATGATTTACTTTATTTTTTATGAAATTTTAACCTTCAACGAACACCCACCACTGGCAACCCATTGTTATTTTTGACGTGACCGCCATGTTTCTGGTGACAAACAAACCAAAAACTGGCTTCACTTTTGGAACGTGTGTTTTAAATGAGTGTTACCCGTCCTCTCTTTTTTCCTTGTCTAAGCTTCCATATCACCATTCTCCTCTAGCGATAGCCTACAGATTTGCTTTAACAAAAACACCATACTAGACAAACTTGATTTCTGATGATACTCCCTTAGCGCTATCCACGCATCGCGCGCGAATTCCCTGTTCCGGATATGCACTAATTGATTAACGTCAACAAGTAAGGCTATAGTTGACAAAGCCTTATCATTTTGTTTTTTCCAAGAACTGCTTCGATCTGCTTCTAATGGTAACTCACTCGAAACTATTTCCCATAGATCAGCATTGATGAGTAACATTTTCACTAAATAACTCCAAGATTGATAGTTCTTGCCGTTCAACTTTTCGACGTTATATTTCGCACTCTCCGCCATTATGTATTCGGTTAACACGAAAATTTCGCGAATGTACACTTTTAATTATTATCTTAATACAGGTGAGCTAACAACGTAACTGGGCCCATAACCTATTAGAAATAGTAGATAATAAAATGTACAAAGAATAGTAAACAAACTATTTATTTTAACCGAAAAACCGTAATATTACAATATACAAAGAAATTAAGATACGTGTTTCTACAACGAGATATTCTTCTAGACTACTTATCGAACGCAGAACTAACACTAACATACAGTTCTGGCATTCACATCCCTTGTAACATGTGCAATTTTAGGTAAAAGTTTATCGCCCTAATGCATTCGGAGAATTGGCCCAGCCATGAAGAGAGACCCCACATGTGTATTCTAACACTTAACAAAAATAATAAAGTTGAATTCCAACATGGTTAAGATTGTAATTGGGAAAATAATCAAGGTAAGCGAAAGATTAAACAGAATATTTAGTTGACAACAGATTTGAGCGCCATCTGAATTTAAAAGAGAAATAGTAAAACAAAACAGACAGTTAACAGATGAACAAAATCAACCGAAATTCTTCTTCTTCCTTCTCTTTATAAGCAATTCTGCTTGTTCACTGTCGTCCGATACTTCTTCTGCCGATGGGTGATTTATCTCTTGCTTTTTTGACCACACTGGTCTCTCCATTCTGCTTATGTTATTCTGGTTATTCCATTCTTTCTTCTATTTTGTGTTCGAAATTGGACTTACTTTACTTTTTCGTGTCTGGGTCCGACTACAGTTTTTCTGCCCAATATCGGGCCACGTCTGCACCCTTTGTATTTGCGAGCCATACATCATCGAGGGTGCACTGTGATGGGCAAAGTCTGCATACTCTCAGGTGCTCCACGTTCTGTATTTCCCCACATTCACAAAGTGCGTCGTTATCTGTCTTGATACCACATTTAATGAGGTTCTGTTTTACAGGGGCAACACCTGTGCGTATGCGGTTGAGTGTCCGCCAGGTTCTCCAGTCCAAGTTCATTCCATTAGGTCGTTCTGGATCTAGGGGGAACAGTTCGGGTGGTTCGACGCATAGAGGTATATATTAACATAGAGGGAGCCTACTTTCCGCTCTTCCTGACGACAAGATCTCATGGACTGGTTTGCTGCATCTCTTTCTAACACATTGTATCGAAAATCTATGATGACATTCAGTGTGAATATAGGCACGGAAGAGGAGGACAACTGTAGCAGCTTTACTATGCTTAAGAGTGAAACAGCACTAATCCAAATAAAAAAGATGGTGTCGTCACTTCGCTCTGAATGACACTTTCTCTATGCTAATATTTAACTCTATGGTTCGACGCTGACATTTCTCATAAACCTTTTCCTTGATTTAAGTCGGCTGGTTCCTGGCGGTTCGTCAAACCCGTATAATTGGTGCCTTTCATCGAAAGTTTGCGTGAACTTCTCCACATATTGTGAGGCGCATCTACGGTCATCTGGTGATGCGAATCCAGCTGCCCGGTACAGTAGAGGTAGAGGGGTAGGCTTCATGCAACCGGTCATTATTCTACATGTTTCATTTAACGCCGTGGTGACTTATTGGGCGTGTCTAGATCTACCCCAAACGGGACAAGCGTATTCCCCTGTTGAGAAACATAAGGCCTCAGCTGTTGACTTTAAGACCTGGGGGTTTGCACCCCACTTGCTCCCTACAAGTTTCTGGAGGTTGTTTCTCGTAGAAACCTTTTGTCTCGTGCTCTGACAGTGGAATTTATACGTTAGTGACCGGTCTAGTATCACTCCAAGATATTTGGGCCTGTCAGTATGTTCCAACCGTTCTCCCTCCCAAGAAACATTCAGTTTTACATGCGCCAGATGGTTGTTGAGATGGAATGCACATACTTAGGTTTTTGCAGGGTTTGGTTTTAATGAGTTTTGTTTGTAGTAAGTTGACATCATGTTTAAAGCCACTTCCATTGTCCACTCCACTTGTGTGAGTGTTTTCCCCTTTACGGAGATACCAAGGTCGTCAGCGTAAACAAAACTCTCAGTCTAAGGGTGCATTGGTTGGTCGTTGGTGTAGATGTTAAATAGGTACGGCGCAGGACGCTTCCTTGAGGTAGGCCATTTTTTTGGTTTCTCCATCTGCTCTTCTTTCCATTTAGCACAACGTAGAAGTGTCTATTACACAATAGTGATCTAATGATATTTACCAGGTCATAGTCAAGCACAGTGTTATAGATCTTAGTTAGCAAGGTTCTGTGGTTTATCGTATCATAGGCCGCTGTGAGGTCTATCAAGGCTACTCCCACTATCTCTTTCTGTTCAAATCCCTCCTTTATGTACTCTGTTAGGTTCAGCACTTGGCCTGTGCATGATTTACCTGGTCTAAAGCCTGTTTGTTGTGGGATTAGTTTTGCATCTAATTTTTCCTGGATGCGGTTCAAAATGAGGCGTTCATACAATTTATACAAATGGCATAGCAGAGATATCGGATGGTAGCTACCCGGTAGTTCAGGGTCTTTCCCAGGTTTCAGAAGGGCTACTACTTTTTGATGTACGCCACAGTTTTGGAATCTGGTAGGTAGAGCGACAGATGTTAAATAGATCGAGCACACATTGTCTCGCTTTTTCCCCGAAGTGTTTTATCTGCTCTGTTAGGATTTCGTCCACCCCAGGTGATTTTCCATTTTTCATACAGTCAATACCATTTTTGAGCTCTTCGATGGTAAATGGGTTTCGCAAGAGAGTTGTTTCCTGGTCTTGAGTTCTTATAGCGTTATTGCACATGGCTCTTTCATCTCTCTGGAATCACCATTAAGTTTTTTGATCATATTCCACGCCTGCTTACTAATTCGAAATTGGAATGAAATAATTATTTGAATAAAAATAAAGCACATGTGACGTTTATAATGTTATAATTCTAGATCTACAAAGTAGAAAAAAGTTGCAAATATTTTTTTACTATGTGAATGTAAAATAATTAAAAACAATGTGGTTATTTAAACTAAATACAACACTTCAAATAAAACAATAAAATATATTCAAAATTTATTTATTTTGCATGTTTTTGGTTTATATATTTTATTTATATCATAAATAATTGCAGTGAATTCTATTTATAGCCAAATATATTTTCTAGACTGTAGATTATTAATATCATTTGTTTCCCTCTTCGACAGAAAATTTAAAAATTACTGAATGATGGTATTGTTCTCCTGGATATATCACAGTGTTGGGGAAGTGTGCCTGAAAATATTACGAACAATTTAAAAATAACACACTATTTAACTCTACTTATTAATAATTGAAAGAGAGTGACATGTTTTTTTACACACTTACGACAAATGAATGAATGGGAAAAGAAAAGTATTGTTCGTCCGCTCTAACTTTTCCCATGCGTCACGATTTATTTTTATAAAAATTAAGTCAATACCTAAAGTGAAACGAACGTCGACGTGTATATGTTACAGTTCAAGTTGATTATCCAGTTGGAGTTGACTCCAACTAGTTGGAGTCAACTCTAACGGCCGATTTCAGTAAAAGTTGATTATAAATATAAAATGAAGATTTATATTCAACATTTACTAGTAAAAGTAGACTCCAACTAGGAAAAGTATACTCTTCCCAATGCCATTTAGTAAAAGTTGATTCTGATTCACACAAACAGCCGATTCTAGAAATTAAATGTTACTGAATATGTTCAAATTAGTCTAGGCTGTATCGTCGCCCCCGTTAGGTAAATTACTCCGATTCGAATTTTTTGCACAAACTTACTCAAAAAGAGGTCCTTATAACAAATCTACTGGGTGCCAGGCAGTACCTTGATCGATACATTGTTTAAACAATTTTTTTTAGACAAATTCACAAAAATAATTTTTTCACTTCGAGTATTTTTTTTTAGATCATTTGGGTTATTCTGAGCAAAAAAAGGTATTTTGTGATTTTTCTCTAAAATTGATTGTTGTCGAGTTATACGCGATTTAAAATTTGAAAAATGCGAAAATTGTCATTTTCAAGGCTTAATAACTCGGTTAAAATCCATTATTATGAAAGTCAGAAAGTGACCAAATCAAAGTTTATAGCCCCCTCTACAAGATCCAGCAGAAATTTTTGTCACTATTTTATTACTAAGCTGTATCTTTAATTATTAACAATGAGCGCTAAGTGCGTATTAGGCGGCCGTCAATGGTGAGTGCTAAAGAGATGCACCATTCCGGCCGTCCAATGGTGAATCTCACTCACACTCACATTGACGGCCGCCTCAATACACGCTTAGCGCTCATTGTTGATAATTAAAAATAATATCTTATTAATGAAATAATGACAAAAATTTCTTCAGGATCTTATAGAGGTAGCTTTAATCTTTGATTTTGTTAGTTTCTGACTTCACTAAAATCATTCATTATTGTACTCATTTGCCCTCATTTTCGGCAGTAAAGTAACATTTTGTTGTATTGAAAGAAGAATGTTACTTTACCTGCCGCGATTATTAATCAAATTAACCGAGATTGAATGTAAGTGGTCAATGGTAGCAATCGATTATTTATTTGAGTGAAATTAAAATTTATTTACTTTAATTATTAAAAATATTGTACAAAATTTATTTTATTATTAATAAAATGTATGTCAAAAAGTAAAATTCTGTAGTGTTTCGCAATTATATTCATACAAAATAGAGTCTTACTTCAGACACACTTTAAACCCTTCGTGTACTGCTATCTATTTTTACAATTTTCACACAATAAAACCTTTACTTACATAATATGAGATAGAGTAGATAAAAATTAATTTTGTGAATTTGGTTCCATTTAGCGCCAAAGGTGCGAAAACGCACCATTTTTTTGTAGAATTTTTTTTTGACAATTCGTTAATTTTTTTTAAATCTTTGTATTTTTTAAGCAACCAGAAGATATAAATGTAACTAAATTTAATTTTGTTTAATTTCCAAACTCATGCTTTTATCACAAAAATATTTTTTAAATGTCCGACATTTTCAATCCTTCGACACAACTTTATTTTTACTGTAGTAATTTTATTGGCATAACACTTTTGTGGTCAAATAAATTAAAACATTATTTTTTAACCTATTTGTACAATAATTGTTATAAAAATACAAAAAAAAAATTTCTGAGTCCTCAAATTTCGTGTTTGAAAATAATGGTTCGATAACGAACCATTGGCGGAAGTCGACATATAATCCTGTCTGATCAGGAATAAGTTCAAGGTGATGCACAGGCAGTAATTTGTTGGGATATTTCTTTATTATGTGTAAAAACACGTACCCACTATGCTTGCGCTCCGAGCTCCTGCAACTGCTCCACATAGTGGACACGTTTGGCGCTCCCGGACTGTACAATTGTGCGCACTCTGCCTCGGCGCTCCAATCTGTGGCGGTTTATATGTAAGGGAGCGCATACCGTATCGATTGGAGCAGTTGCAGGGAGCGCGGAGCGCAAGAAGTTCGTGAACATAGTGGATGATTGGCGCTCTCGGACCATGCAACAGTGTGCGCTCAGCCTCAACGGTCCAATAGGTGGTGGTTTATATGTAGAGGAGCGCATGCACGTAGATGGAAGCAGTTGCAGGGAGCGCGGAGCGCAAGAGGTTTGTGAACATAGTGGATGGTTGGCGCTTCCGGACCGTGCAAAAGTGCGCGCTTCGCCTCGGCGGTCCAATAGGTGGCGGTTTTTATGTAGAGAAGCGCATTCCGTAACGGTGGGAGCAGTTGGAGGGAGCGCGGAGCGCAAGAGGTTTGTAAACATAGTGAATGGTAGGCACTCCCGGACAGTGCAACAGTGCGCGCTCCGCCTTGGCGTTCCAATTTGTGTCGGTTTATATATAGAGGAGCGCATACCGTATCGATTGGAGCAGTTGCAGGGAACGCGGAGTGCAAGAGGTTCGTGAACATAGTGAATGGTTGGCGCTCCCGGACCGTGCAACAGTGCGCCAACGACCGTGCGGCAGTGCCTCGGTGGTCCAGTATTACGAACGTAGTGGATATGTACCTTTATAAAGACGGGTATTCTGGTATTCAGTTTTGTTGGTTTTGTTATAATGTGTAGTGTTGTAGACAATATGTCGATTTGCCGAATTTATGCAACTGGCACAGTGCAAGATACAGGATTGCAAAGTGTAAACTGGAAATATCTAAAATAATTTCTAAAAAAGATAAAGGGCCGTTCGACTTCTTTTTGAGAAAGAAGTTGAAGAAGGTGTAGGCAATGTTCTAGCCATACTATTTTTGTTTATCAAAACTTCCAGGTCCATTTACACTCTAAATGTTTTGAGACTTTTCACAAAAAATAAAATTGTGTATTTCAATTTTTATACCTCATTTCCGCCAAAGGTTCGAAAACGAACCATTTTGTTGTTGTGACACCTGCCATTATCAAAGTGTAAAACAATTTTTTTACGAATGTTTAAGTTTATTTTACTCTAATTAATCAAATATATTACATATTATCGCAGTATTTCTTTGCTTGGCGGTTAATGGGTTAACAAAAATTGGTTAAACAATTTTTCGACCGCGGTACCGCGTGACACCCTGTGTATTTGTTATAAGGATTGTTATACGGATGTATTTCTTTGAGTAAGTTTGTGCAAAAAATCGAATCAGAATAATTTACCCAACGGGGGCGACGTTACAGACTATACTAATAAGTAGTTGAAACGGTCAAAACAAAGAAACGCACATTCATCAAAAATGCACTTGAGATTCTCGTATAATCAACATTTACTGAATCGATCCAGGAAGAGTCAACTCCAACTAGTAAAAGTTGATTTAAATTTTTAAAATCAACTTTTACTGCTAGTTTCAGTTGGAGTTGACTCCAACTAGTTGGAGTCAACTCTAACTGAGAATCAACTTGAACTGTAACATATATACATTTTGTATACTGTATAATACTACACGATACTACACACATCGGCGTACGTTTCACTTTAGGTTTTGACTTAATTTGTTTGAAAATAAATCGTGACGCATGGGAAAGTGGACGAACAATATTTTAATAGTGTGCAAAATATACAGGGTGAGTCACCACTAATGGGACGGAAGATAACAGCGAAATGGTAAAAGATTTGAAAAAAATTTAAATTGAATAGTATGTAAGTTGATAAAAGCTACATTTTAAAATTATTTTGAAATATACAGGTTGTCCCAATAAATGGCGGCGTATCAAAGTTATATTTTTTCTTATGGAACACCCTGTATTTTATTGCATTTTTTAATTGTCCGCAAAAAATTAAGTATAGTTATTAAAGGCTTCCCTATACCTATGTACCTACAGAGTGTTCTGAGTTATGTTGACTTTTCTTAAAATGTAAAGTTTTAAAAGAAGGCTTATTCTCAAGTTATTTAAGAAATTATAAAAACATTACTTTTACATCTAAATAGTTGGATATTGCTTGAATGTATTCCATGATTAATTATTACACATTTGTCTACAGTGTATTCAAAATTTACATTATTAGAGTATTGGAGTATCAGTATCATTATCGTTATTATTATTGAAGTATTCAATGTGTCATATGATGCTTATTTTAAATGGAACACCATGTATATTAATAAATAATTATACTAACCAAATTTACCTCTTTCCTATGGTATATGAATGTCCTATACCTAGGTGTCATAGTTTTTGCGTAATTTACAATTATTTAAATTCTTAATCTGTAAATCGATTTTAAAACAAAAGATTATTAATGTCATTGTATGACATTGTCAGTTTATCACAATAATTATCAAAACTATAAACATCCGTGTATGATATTCAATTTTTTTTTTACTAAAAAATGGCTTTGGAAGAGCCAATTACATTCAAATTTAATTGTTCCTAAAAATGAATAATCACACTATCTATGAAAGAGTAGACATGCTACTTTGAATTGGGGAATATTTTTAAAATTTTCTCTTAGCTTCTAAAGTTTACGCTTAAAAGTATCCTGATAGAGGACACCCAAAAAAGGACGTTTTTCAGAAATTTCTCGATAGTAATGTTGCATAGGTAGGAAAAGTTAAATAAAATTAAACCATTTATTTTTGATGACGTCAACGAACTTGATGTCCTGCTTTCTGTTACGGAAAACCCAAATACTAGTACCTACGTGAAAAATGTCGAGTCAATTAGAGATCACTCAAACAAGTGTATGTAGAATACATAAGAAAAACCACTATTATCCGTATAAAACTCAACTACACCAGCATTAGACAGAACAGGAACGTTTAACTTTTCGTTTATAGACTTTAGAATTTGGAGAAGATCCTGATTTTTTTTAAGAATGTATTGTGTACAGACGAATCTACGTACATACTTTTAATAATAATCGTCTAGTTAATAGACATAGCTTTCATTTTATTATGATACAGTAAACAAATATTTTACTGTTGATCGCCAACACCGATGAAGTGTTAATGTTTGGGGCAGTATTCTGAGCCAGTACGTTATCGACCCATATTTTTTTGACGAAAATCTGAATGGAGCAACTTTTTTAAATTTCTTAAAACAAGTTGTTTGAATCCTTCTTAAAACCTTCCACTTTAATGTAATGTAATGTAAAAGTAATGTTTTTATAATTTCTTAAATAACTTGAGAATAAGCCTTCTTTTAAAACTTTACATTTTAAGAAAAGTCAACATAACTCAGAACACTCTGTACATAGGTATAGGGAAGCCTTATGAAACTATACCTTATTTTTTGCGGACAATTAAAAATGCAATAAAATACAGGGTATTCCATAAAAAAAATATAACTTTGATTCGCCGCCATTTATTGGGACACCCTGTATATTTCAAAATAAATTTTAAAATGTAGCTTTTATCAACTTACAAACTATTAATTTTAAAAAAATTTCAAATCTTTTACCATTTCGCTGTAATCTTCCGTCCCGTTAGTGGTGACTCACCCTGTATAAAACTAACTGAGCGCTTTCGGCTTACAAAACTATCTTCCGAACTATGGTCAAAATTTTAAAAGTACCACTACTAAAGAGGGATCCCATTGGTTAAAAAAATGTTATTGAATTAATTTATGATTTTCTTCTTTCGAAGTTAATATGGATGATAATTATTCCTCTATAATTTTTTGGAAGATTTGTTAGTCTCCCTTTTTATGTATTGTCATTATTTGCAGAGTTTCATCTTTCATTTACATTTTATGAGTTCTTCATTATGTTTGTCTTCCTCTTCTACCAAGAGTTTTTCCATTTTGCTCGTCTGTATGACTTTCTCTAATTCCTCTTTTGTTTGTAGTATTGATCTTTTATTATTACTGTTCGTTCTTTATTTTTTATTCGTTTGTTTTACCTTATAATTTTTATTTTATTCTTTAATATTTTTATAAAAATTTTATTCTTTTTCTTTTTGATATTTTCTTTCTATTTTTTTGCATTTTATCATCTATGAATTTTCTCTTATTGTGTCTTGTAATTTTCTTGTAGTTCATTTTTACTTTTTCACAAGATTTTCATTTGATTCTGGTTTTCACGTTTTTTGTTATTTATTTACATTCCTGGTTATAACATTAAATTTTTGTTTTTTCCTGACATTTCATTATACGCTTGTTTGTGACTTCTTTCATAGATTTTTGATAGTCTCCTATTGTGATTTTATTTATCATTCTTTATTCATATCTTGCCTTATGAAAAGAATATTTTAATCCTGTCCAGTCTCTGATACGTAATGCCGGGTAGTAGTTCCTCCTACCAATATATTTGTTTTTATTTACTTTTCCTTCAATTTACATCAGCAAATGTGATACCACTGATGAAAGAGGTAATTAGGGAAGACCAGCTAAGAGACTGGCGACTATGATGCAGATGCACGCAGATGACTTTAAGATGAGGATTTTAAGAAGATAAGAATTAGGGATTGACCCAATGATATGAGCCCAAAATATTAGTGAGCACAATAAGTGAGATGAGATGAGTACAATAACTGAGCTAGTTAGTTGCTTTATATTTTTACTTACGTGATTCACAGAATCAGGATACTTTTGGGTTTCAAGACAGAGGGCTCCGTGTTTTTTGATAAATCCATCTTTACCTTTAAGAGTATCAGCTTCTGCTAGGAAATTGCTAGTATAAAACTGTACTCCAGGCTGGTTACTGTAAACTTCCATTCTTCTGCCACTGTTTGGATGGTAAACACTAGCTATAATAATAATCAAGTCTATAGTGATACTATTGGCAGTAAATTGGACAAAAATAAATAATCTTCAAAAGCCTTTCTAAGCAAAAGTTGATTTATTCTTTTTTCTTAGACACTTGATGTTGCAGATATAGACAAAAAGAAGATAGATATTCCCTACACATATTGAGAAACCTTGTTTATTTTACATATTGAAAAGGCTTCTTACCTACAAAGGCATTTCCTTGTTCAGATCCCCTCGTTATGCAGAAGTTGTGATCAAAACCTGGAGAGTTTGGAACTTTATGGATGACATCTCCTAACACTGTTGGTATCCGCAAGTCAAAGACAGTGTTTTGAACGCATGGCAGTTTACCTAAAAACCGAAGAGTATAATATATAACTAATTTAATGAGTTGAGATTGAGAAGTTACGCTTTTTTTAAGCACTTTCTTAAGAATGTTTATATCGTTCTTCGATTATTGATCAGTCTGGCTAAAGGTATAAATAATCGAACACCACGATTTAATTTTATTTCTGTTTGTTGTCGAAATGGCCGCTGATGTCAATTTATAAGTTTTCTTCTGAAGTCACCGTTGGTCCACACAAGGATAATTATCGCCTCGATCTTTTTTTACTGCAATTCAATCGTTATAAAATACTTAATATAGTGTATTTTTAAACCTTTAGTAAGGACTTATTATTAAAAGAAGTGAGTTTAATTTTGTTGAAAAACTCTAGTGTTTCAGATCGTCAAAAACGCAATGTATTTTTGTTATCAGTTACACTGTACACAGCAACACTTTTTTCTATATCAACCTTATAAAATCTTACCTGTCGGTATGCCCTCTACGACCTCAGTTATCTTATCAGCATTTAAACTTACTGCATGTTTGTATAGTTCAGTGGCACCTGTACCATTGCCAGCAAGATTAAAATACGTGTGGTTGGTGAAGTTTACGGGACACGGCTTTGTAGTCACCGCTCTATAGTCGATACGGAATTCGTTGTCGTTTGTCAGTTCGAAAGTAACGTTGGCTATAAGATCCCCTGGGTAATTCTCTTCTAGATCTGCAGCGTGGTAGCTGAGGGTGAGTTTGGTATCTAGAAAATACACGATTATAAAGAAAATGGTCAGTTATGTTATTTTTAGACATACCCTTTACAGAAGCTTCCCAAAATACCTTATCGAAGCCGACAACACCTCCATGCAAGTGGTTTGGTCCATTATTGGCAGCTAAATTATATTTTACTCCTTCAACTGTCATCTGAGCTTTACCAATTCTGTTGGCTACTCTGCCTATGGTAGCACCGAAGTATCTGGTTGAAAATAAATCATTAATTATTGTAAAATAGTAACCAGTAAGATGTGTGAAAGTCAAATTTCCCCCAGCCAGTTCGGGTTCATAAATGCTGTTTTTACGAGAGAGGCTTTGTTTACAGTACAAGCCTTATTCCAAAGATGCAGAGACGTCAATTGCGACGTATACGCATCATTGGTTGATTATGAGCAAGAATTTGTCCGAGTACAGCACGCCAAGATGATGCAAATACTAAAAGAAGCAGGGATTAACCAAGATATGAAAATAATTAGACACCTTTACTGAAATTAGATCGCAAATCTTAGAAATGTGAACATACCCAATACGTGAAAATCATGCATGGAGTGAGGCAAGGTGTATTTTGTTTTCTCTAATCTTCAATATCTACCCTGAAATGTTCTATCTTTAGTGAAGCTTTGTATGAAATTAAAAAAATCATTCTATTAAACGGGAACCGTTTAAAGAACAGCAAATATACTGATGACACCATAGTATTTGCGGACAACCTAGAAGACCTACAAGGCCTTATAAACAAAATCACATATTGCAGTTAACAATCAAAATCATCATTGGCTCTACAACCCATGGTGGGTCTTGGCCTGTTTCAGAATTAACCTCCATTCCTTCCTATCCTTCGCCTTGGTTTTCCAATTTGTCACTCTTACCACTCGCAAGTCGTCTTCTACCTGGTCCTTAAATCATGCTCTGGGCCTCCCTCTTTTCCTCACTCCATCCGGTCTCTGGCTATAAATGTGTTCCGACGCTCATTCATTCTCTCTAAGTGGCCTAGCCTCCGCAGCCTGTTTATTTTGATATATCTACCAATACTAGGCTTACTATAAAGATGGTAAAGTTCAAAATTGTAGCGTCTACGCCATAATCCGTTTTCCTCCACGCTTTTGCAGTTAACAATATGGACTCTATATAAATTTAAAGAAAACAAAAATGTTATGATAATTAACAAGAAAAGCGATAATTCGACACCATAATAAATGAAGAATGTACCAACAACCAGGAGATAAGAGCGCGGATCATTAAACCTAGATCCACAGTCAACCGGTTGGGGGCTTGGTATTGGACTCTTCAAGAGCAACAACTTCTTTCTTGGTATAATAGTAAGAATGCTGCGATACTACGTCTGCTCTGTCCTTTTAAACTGTGTTAAACCTTGAACCAAGATATGTCAGAAAATTGGAAGCAGTTGAGATGTTGCGGAGAATACTTAAGATCCTGTGGACAGATCGTGCCACAAATTATGAAGATGTCCTCAGAAGAATGAAGAAGAATCGTGAGATACTGACGACTATCAAATCTGCAGAAAAAATAAACATCGCCATGATGATCGCCAACATTCATCACGGATAAGCACACCATGAAGAAGAAGAACGTTGTAAAGAAGTAAGTTGTCAAAATATATTGCCGTCTTATTCTTTCTTTCTATTTTTTCTAACAAGGTCTTGTGGTATAATATAGATCTTGCGAAAAAACACGAATCTTGCGAAATCAACACTAGGATCATAAAGATTATAGTTATGAAAAGAACAGTCAATGATATGATTATATGTACAGTGGAACCCCGATAAGTCGGCCCCGATAACCCGGAAGTCCGGCTAACCCGGACCGATTTTCATCAGATAAACATTTTGATTTCAGTATTTTGTATTTTGACAACGACACCCGATTTAGGCGTCGAAATTTTAATAAAATTATTTTTCAATTTAATTGTAGCTTATTTCCTATCAAAATACATAGTTAATTATCAGATAAACATTTCAGCAATAAAAATGTATGTAATATAATATTTGAGAGATAATGTGTATTTGTGTAATTTGAACTATACGATAGTAAAAATGACTCATGGCACACGCCGCGCCGGCAGAAACAACAGACAGCTGTCTGTAGTATTCCTTTATATATTTCAAACAGCATTGTTTAAAAAGACTAAAAGACTATTCAAAAAAATCAATTTCCAAAAAATGGTCTTTAGTTTCACTGTTCTTAAATAACATCACATCGATTGTGACTTTATTGTGTGTAGTACAGTCTTGTATATTGTTCGCTTCCGTTTGCTTACGTTTGTGTTTGCGTGTTTTTAGTAATTTAGATGTGTAGGAGTGTAGGTACTGTGCATATTTATATATATTTCATGTTATTTCAATTCTAACGGAGTTTATCTGTAGGTATACCGTATTTTATTAATTTTTACCATAATCCGGCTAACCCGGATTTTCGATAACCCGGATCGGCCGCGGTCCCGATTAATCCGAGTTATCGAGGTTCCACTGTATTTTAATAATTGGAAATATGTATATTTTTTATATACAGTGTGGGCCAAAGAAAACAGTCCACCTCGATATTTGGCACTATTTATTAGATTTTAAGGAAATGAAGAAACAGGTCGATTTTTGATCTAAGGGAGACACATTTTTACGGTACATACATCTGTCATTTGTCAACCTCCTCCCTTCCACTTCCCCCACTCCTTATTTTTAAATAGGGAATAGGGGTCGTGTGCTAGCTCCTTTGAAAGGTTATTCAATTCTCTATTCAGTAATATTAACATTGACATAATTATTTATACAGGGTGTCCAAGAAAAATTATTTTGAATTAAATTAATTGACACAAAAAGAAGAATGTATGTAATTTATTTAACTTAAAATACATTCTATTGCTGACAAAATACAAAAAAAATGTTTGTTTGATAAATAAACATTGTTTGTTGCTTAAATTCAATATTCAACCTAAAAAGAGGCAGATTGGTGGCAGCTTGAACATTGAAATTAAGCGAAAAGCAATGTTTATTTATCAAAAAACAATTTGTCTGTTTTGTGGCAGCAGTAGAATGTATTTTGAATTAAATAAGTTACATACATTCTTCTTTTTGTGTCAATTAATTTAATTAAAATATTTCTTTGTTGGACACCCTGTATAAATAATTATGTTAATGTTTATATTACTGAATAGAGAATTAAATAACTCTTTAAATGAGCTAGCACACGACCCCTATTCCTTATTTAAAAATAAGAGGTGGGGAAGTGGAAGGGAGGGGGTTGACAAATGACAGATGCATGTACCCTAAAAATGTGTTCCCCTTAGATCAAAAATCCACCTGTTTCGTTATTTTCTTAAAATCTAATAAATACTGCCAAATATCGAGATGGACTGTTTTGTTTGGCCCACACTGTATACGAGAAAAATCAAATACCTGTTTTCTGGTTTAAGATAACCTTCGATATCATTAAAACCAATTGTAATATCCTCCACCTCTTTGTTACAACCTGGTACCTTGATCGATGTTATATACCCTCCATAGTTGATCACTTGGGCGCTTACATTATTCTTATTTTTCCATGTGAATCGTCTAACGGTTTGCGTTCTTCCTTTTCCATCGGTTATCTTTCCAAACGTATCTTCCGTTAGAGTGACTTTTGCCATATTTTTTGTATTGCTACACTACACAAGTATATTAAAAATAAAACTAAATGTTTGCTTGTCTGTTACTAACTGGTTGAGTGCATTATATAAAATTAACAAAATAATTAGGGAAGATAGTTACTTATCTTTTGCGATAATATTGTCGAGTTATTTAAGTGTTTTAATATCGTAAGAACTGTACCTTAACTTGTTTACTGTTTACTTTAAGAATCATTCTGATGATATTTTTAAACAACTTCAAGACATCAGTCAAAATTTCCATTGTATAAATTTACCGTAATTTATACATCTCTATTATAGTCAAAAAGCAGCAGTTCAATTGAAATAAACAACAACTGAAGATATAGAAAAAAAAGAGAGGAGTTGGTTAGGGTTTTGTGCTTTCGCCAAATGTTTTTATCATGTATTCGAAACACATGATTAATAAAGCATTTCCTGATCAGAAATACGGCATTAAAATTAAGTCCAGTTAACACCCTGCGATTTGCAGACGATGAGACGGTAGAGTGCAGATAGTCGACTTTACGGTCTACAGGCGCTTACTATGTTCATTCTGGGCGACTTTAAAGGTCGCGTCATATTATAATGCACGTCGCGTTTTCGGCACGTAGCGTTTGCAGACCGGCAAGCGGACTGCCCATTCACATTATCATACATAGAACGTTTACGTTGGTTTCAGTTTGGTGCGGTGCAGATGTGTTTATTGTCACAACACATGTTTACATGACAAATTGCCTCGAAAACTACTTTTTAAATTAGACCGGGCAGTATCGTCGTTCCGGCTAGCGAAATTATTCCAATTCGATATTTTTAAACAAACTTACTCAAAAAGAAGTCCTTATAACATATCCACAGGGTGCCGGGCGGTGCCGTGGTCGAAAAATTTTTTAAACAATTTTTTTTTTAAACAAGTTCACAAAAATAATTTTTTTATTTCCAACAATTTTTTTAGATAACTTGGGTTATTCTGAGCAAAAAAGGTCTCTTGTCATTTTTCTCTAAAATTGATTGTTGTCGAGTTACATGCGAATAAAAATTTGAAAAATGCGAAAAGGCCATTTTCAAGGCTTAATAACTCGATTAAAAGTATTATTATGAATTTCAATAAGTGACCAAATCAAGTTTCAAACCCCTTCTTCAAGGTCCCAAAGAGATTTTTGTCATTATTTTACTACAAAGCTGTTATTTTTAGTTATTAACAATTAGCGCTATAGTCCAACTGTATCGTCGCCCCCGTTAGCGAAACTATTTCGATTAGATGTTTTTGCACAAACTTACCCAAAAAGAGTCCTTATAACAAACACATCCACAGGGTGCCGGGCGGTGCCGTTGTCAAAAAATTGTTTTAACAATTCTTATTAAACAAATTCACAAAAATATTTTTTTCATTACGAACGATTTTTTTTTTAGATAATTTGGGTTATTCTTAGCAAAAACGTATCTTGCAAAAATGCGGAAATGGCCATATAACTCGACAACAATCAATTTTAGAGACAAATCACAAGAGACCTTTTTTGCCCAGAATAACTCAAATTATTATTAATTTGGGTTTAATTAAATTATTAATAAAAAATTATTTTTGTGAATTTGTTTAACAAAAATTGTTTAAACAATTTTTAGACCACGGCACCGCCCGGAACCCTGTTGATGTGTTATAAGGACCTCTTTTTGAGTAAGTTTGTGCAAAAAAATCTAATTTCGCTAACGAGGGCGACGATACAGTTGGACTATAGCGGTATTTGTTAATAGTTAAAAATAACAGCTTTGTAATAAAATAATGACAAAAATCTCTTCAGGACCTTGAAGAAGTTGTTTGAAACTTGATTTGGTCACTTATTGAAATTCATAACAATAATTTTTAATCGAGTTATTAAGTCTTGAAAATAGCCATTTTCGCAATTTTAGAGAAAAATGACAAGAAACCTTTTTTGCTCAGGATTACCCAAATTATCTAAAAAAAAATATTGCTCGAATGAAAAAATATTTTTGTGAATTTGTTTAAAAAAGATTGTTTAAACAATTTTTCGTCCACGACACCGTCTGGCACCCTGTGGATATGTTATAAGAACCTCTCTTTGAGTAAATTTGTGCAAAAAATCGAATAGGAATAATTTCGCTAGCGAGGGCGACGATACTGACCGGTCTAAATACTCTGTATCAAATTCAAAGAAATACCTAAATAAACAACGAGGGGAAAACGACCCGTAGCTGTCAACATCCGAAAAATATTGTTTTCGAATGAACCGAACGCAGACGTAACGTGTCTTATACGCTACGTTACGTGTCTTATACGCACAATATGAATGTTTCAATTTAAAAACCATTAAATTATATTTTTCGCAAACGAAACGCTACGTGCCGAAAACGCGACGTGCATTATAATATGAGGCGACCTTAATAGTAGAGGATCCGATATCCGCTCCGAGCTTCGCTGGTATCGCCACCTACCTACAGGATTACTAGTTTAACTTTTACCGGAAATTTTCTGAAAAGGAAAAAGTGTTGCCTATACTCTGTGAGTTTCGCTGGAATGGCTGCTATCGCCATCTAACGGTTGACTAGTGTTCCTATTTCGGCCGGAATTTTAAAGAGGACAGTAGAAAAGCAAATAATAGTTGTTTCAAACTTATTATTTAATTCTTATCGTGTAATATTTACAACGTAAAGAAGTAATTGGATTGTAATCGATAATTAATAGCAGTAAGTACAGAATTTATTATTCATTATGATTATTTTTAAGATTTTGCTTATCGTTTTGACGTTTATGTTGACAACTAATATTAGAAAAAAATTATTCTGCAAAAAAATATAATAATTTAATATAATTATAGTATAATACTTCTTAAATATTAACTTATGAATGACAGTTAACGGCATCCTACGTTTGCTGTGATTGGTCGTTATCTTCACGCATTCAAATTTTGTTTCAGGATTGGATTGTAAAATTGAAACCGTCAAAATTCGAGAGTGTGCTAACTGATCCTTTAGCTCAAATTTTTCTACCGTTTTAAAATCAAAATTGTGTTTACTTACTTTTTTCTAATTGCATCAATTAATTTTTTTCGTTGAATCACCTTATCCTTAGCGACAGGAAAGTTGTAGAATACACAGTTACTATTGTAACCAGTATTTCGACACTATTTAATACAACAACTTTCGTGAGACATTTAAAAGCTATAATATGCAACTATTAATGCAGAACGTCAAAAAGCAAATTTCCAGTAAAGGTTTACAAACTTGTCACTACTGGCGCTCGCGAATTTTTAATTATCCCCTCTACTTACGAGCTCACAGCGTATAAGGTTGATTTGCACCGATCTGTTTAATGGATAAAAATTATTGGATACAGTTGAGTCCGCGAGTCTTTACCCGTGCGTCATTAATACCTGGCGAGATATAACACATACTTTTCATCTAGCATCATTCTCTTCCACGCATGAAACTCATGACAAACCAGCTGCCGTTTGTTATTAAAAAAAGACACATGTTATTTTTATGAACCATCTAGACTCAGTGCATTGAAAAAAGATAGGTACAAAAAAAGACGATTCGGTATGTTTTCATATTTTAAGCACAATTTTTTTGATGTTTCTGCTTTGTTTACTTTTGTGGCTGTCAGTCAGTTGAATTTTTTGCGGTTTTTGTCGAATTTTTACGTTTTGAAGTTTCTTTATATTACACAAACAGTTGTTTTCACAACTAATTTTATATTGGGCTTTGAAATTTTAAGGTAAATAATTATATTTTGGCAATTAATATTTAAAACATACAAAGCTAACGTCATTCAAATGATTGTGTTTAGATTTCCGTCAAAGTGAATAAAATAACAAAAATAAAATATGTTACTGAATTTTTTTATAAATTGTTTATTTATTTATTAATCAATAATAATAAAAGAAATTATTAAGCTACTTCAAATGTAGCTGTAATTCTGCACAAAAATTTTGAAGCAAAACTTAATTTGACATTCTATATATTTGATAACGTCAAATTTTATAATAAAACCCGTAATCGGAACAGTAGCCACTTTCTGTCAGTTGTTGTTGCGTGAAATAGATTTCCGACTTATTTCGTATGCTTTAAATGATGACACACGGGTAAAGACTCGCGGACTCAACTGTATGTAATTTAGCATGTTAACAAGTACAATAAACAAGGGTTGCCCGATCTAATCTTGTTCTAACTATAATTAATTAATAATTAAGAAATGACATTTTTTATGAATTTAAAAAAAATCGACCCGAGCAGATATTATATCAGATTTTTTGGATCATTGTAAACAAAAAAGGTCTTTTGTAATTTTTTTCTAAGTTGATCGTTTTCGAGTTATAAACAATTTAAAACTCAAAAAAAAAACGAAAGATGACAATTTTCAAGGCTTAAAATCGCAAGTAAAAAAGAATGTGTGTGTACTTTGTACGCACGTAAGAAGATATTCTTCTATTATATAGGTAATTTAAACGAAGTAAATATACATAACAGGTTATTTGTATTTTATTTAAAAATTAAAGTAACTTTCTTATCTACCACTTCCAAAAAATTTTTATTAAAATAACGAAAAATAAAAAAAAAGTATGAATCGTCCACAGGATTAGAACCCGCGACCTTCCGTGTGCTTCCGTTCACTGTCCCACCGCTCTGCCAACTACGCCATCGAGCCACTTGAATTTACACGTAAGGTTCGGATATAATTACACAACACGGCGACAAACTGTAAACATGTTATGCCTACATATTTTATTATTTTACTACAGGGAAACACAAATCCAAAAACACAAGAATTATAATAAATAATACATTTCCTAAAACCACTAATATATTCTTTTAATGACTTATTTGCACGGTTACAGATACATACATTGTCATACATACCTATATTGAAAGATTAGCAATGAACTACATACTGTCAGTGTGCGCAGGCGCGTGGTTGATATACAATTTTACCCTCAATCGATTCGTCGCTAAAGAAGAATATCTTCAAAAATATCATTTTTGTAAGCATCAATGGTACATAAATTCAAGTTCAAACCTTTTTCTATCAGTTCTCGATAAGAATTTTAGCCATGTTTTATTCTAAAACAAGGTTTCTTATGGGGAGACGGGCATTAATAATAACAATGTTTCAGAATGAAGTAAGTCCAAAAGACTTATCAAGAACTGATAGAAGAAGGTTTGAACTTGAATTTAGATACTTCGTAATTTCAAAAATGATATTTTATACTTATGTTTTTGAGCCTTGAAAATCGTCATTTTTAGTTCTTTTTTCAGTTTTAAATTGTTTTTCAGCAAACTTTAGAGAAAAATTACAAAAGACCTTTTTTGTTTAGAATAACCTAAAAAATCTGAAATAATATGTGCGCGGGTCGAATTTTTTTAATTAAAAAAATGTCATTTTTTAAATATTAATTAATTATACACTCGGATGCTAAAAAATCGATCCACTGAAAATTTGGTCATTTTTGATGTCTCGAATTTCCTAAACCTCTTCTCCGATTTAAGTGATTTTTTACCATGTTATAGCCTTATTCATTGACAATATCGCTGTAATAATATTGTTGCTAGATAGGTAAACTGTCATTGTATACCGGGTGTACGAAACAAACTGTGTTTTTTTTTCAAAGTTCGCATCACCCTGTGGACTATTCTAGCGTTTATAAAATACTGAAATTAAAAACCAACCATAGCCTCACGTTTTCCTAACATTATGTTTTTAGATTCATTCGCTTATGTTGGATAATAAAAAAGTTAGGTACTTTAACAACTGGCCATGTTTGTCATCAGTAGGAGGGTGTTTCGAAATAAGTGCTGCAAACTTTAAGGGGTCATTTTACACATGAAAATAATGACAGTTTGCTTTATAATCATAATATGTCCGCAAATGCTTCGTTTCCGAGATACGGGATGTTCAATTTTTTTTACAAACTGACGATTTATTTATTGCTTTAAAACCAGTTAAGATATGCAAATCAAATTTGGTGGTTTTTAAGACGTAGTTATTGCACATTTTTTAACAAGAAATCAAGAATTTAATATTCACCATTAGTCAATATAACATTTTTAGTTGTATGTAAAAAAATGTGCAATACCTACGTCTTAAAACCCACCAAATTTGATTTGCATATCTTAACTGGTTTTAAAGCAATAAATAAATCGTCAGTTTGTAAAAAAAATTAACATCCCGTATCTCGGAAACGAAGCGTTTGTGGACATATGATTATAAAGCAAACTGTCATTATTTTCTGATGTAGAATTACCCTTTAAAGTTTGTCGCACTTATTTAGAAACACCCTGTAGTGATGAAGAACGTGGCTAGTTGTTAAAGTACCTAACTTTTTTATTATCCAACATAAGCGAATGACTCTAAAAACAAAATGTTAAGAAAACCTGAGGCTATAGTTGGTTTTTAATTTCAGTATTTTATAAACGCTAGAATAGTCCACAGGGTGATGCGAACTTTGAGAAAAAAACACAGTTTGATTCGTACACCCTGTATACAATGACAGTTTACCTGTCTAGCAACAATATTATTACAGCGATATTGTTAATGAATAAGGCTATAAAATGGTAAAAAAATCGTTTAAATCGGAGAACAGGTTTAGGAAATTCGAGACATGACAAATGGCCAAATTTTCACTGGATCGATTTTTTGCACCCAAGTGTAGTTAGAACAAGATTAGATCGGGCAACCCTTGTTTTTTGTAATTGTTAACATGCTAAATTACATATCCAATAATTTTTATCCATTAAACAGATCGTTGCAAATCGACCTTATATCGTATCTTAGACTATAACGCCTGTGTTGACGATGACGTCGTCATCAACCCTGGGTGGGTGTTGTCTAACTATACAACTCTTTTCCAATTTGTTCGGTCTTCCATCAACCTAGGGTCAAATGTTCATTTTCCGGAGATCTGCTTGGATGTTATTTCTCCATCGAATTCTGGGACGTCCAATTCATTCTTTTTCCTCTAGGAATCTCCTCCCATACCAGTCTTACAAGTCTCTCGTTATGAAATCTGTGCACGTGGGCTGCCCATCTTAGACGCTGTGATTTAATTTCTTGGACAATATCGGTGTCATTGTAAAGTGCTTTAAATTCGATATTGGTTCTGATGCTATACTGGTTTATGGTAATGTCGTGGTGAGGTCCGAAAATTTTTCCAAGTATACGATGGCGTAGTACCAGGGATAAAACAACGATACAAGGAGAATGTCAGATATGAAAACGGTGATCTTCGGACGGACTTCTGCACCCAAATTAATCACCTATTAATATTTTTTGTTCTTTTTCCCTCAGAAAAAACAACTCAACTAACCCTTGAAAATACCAGAGGATATCTGTGATCAACTACATTCTTTCAAATAGAGCGCTACTCCTTTTCCAAATTTTTGATGGAAGAGCACTAACATCGAAAGAGAGAGCAAGAAATCATAAGCTAGTATTGTGCAAAATCTGAATGGAGTATGGAGTCTTACACTTCTGAATGAACACTTACATATACAGAGAGAGTCTGTAATTTGGAATAAATTCAGTATCTCAAATACTAATTGTTTTTTTGAAAATTGCTGACCCGTCGATTAGTATATCAAATTGTCCTTTTTAACATACAATAATAATGTATACAGGGTGTCCCAATTTAGAGATATGACGTCATCGTTGATTTTCTTAAATGTCAACACTGTCATTTTGATAGCTATTTTGATAGGGTGTGTAAAGTTATACATAACTGCAAAATATCAAATTTTTATTCTCTACCATTTACAAGATAATAAAAAATAACAAAGTTATGTCTGTAATTTGTAATAAATTCAATAATTCAGATATTAATTGTTTTTTTTTAATTCTCAGACCCGTCGATTAGTATTTCAAATTGTCATTTTTACATACAATAATAATGTATACAAGGTTTTCAAATTTAGAGATATGACGGCATGGTTGATTTTCTTAAATGGCAACACTGTCATTTTGATAGCTATTTTGATAGGGTGTGTAAAGTTATACATTGCTGCAAAGTTTCAAATTTTTATTCCCTACCATTTACAAGATAATAAAAAATAACAAAAATATGAAAAACAAGTAATCAAATAATAATTGAATTTAATTATTTCAATTAAGCAAATGCTCATAATGTTGACAATATTATTGACAATTGACATTTATTGACAATAAAGGCAACATTATGAGCATTTGCTTAATTGAAATAATTAAATTCAATTATCATTTGATTACTTGTTTTTCATATTTTTGTTATTTTTTATTATCTTGTAAATGGTAGGGAATAAAAATTTGAAACTTTGCAGCAATGTATAACTTTACACACCCTATCAAAATAGCTATCAAAATGACAGTGTTGCCATTTAAGAAAATCAACGACGACGTCATATCTAAATTGGGACACCCTGTATACATTATTATTATATGTCAAAAATGATAATTTGAAATACTAAACGACGGGTCTGAGTATTTTTCAAAAAAAAACAATTAGTATTTAAATTATTAATTTTATTCCAAATTGCAGACATAACTTTGATATTTTCTATTACCTTGTAAATGGTAGGGAATAAAAATTTGAAACTTTGCAGCAATGTATAACTTTACACACCCTATCAAAATAGCTATCAAAATGACAGTGTTGCCATTTAAGAAAATCAACCATGCCGTCATATCTCTAAATTTGAAAACCTTGTATACATTATTATTGTATGTCAAAAAAGACAATTTGAAATACTAATCGACGGGTCTGAGCATTTTTCAAAAAAACGATCAGTATTTGAGATATTGAATTTATTCCAAATTACAGACTCTCTCTGTATATGCTTTTTCTCATCAGGATCTTTCAGTGCGTCACAGTTTTTCGATTTCTTTCTAACGCATTAAATTGTATGTGACAGAAAAAAACGCACGTCGGTGATTACATTTCGTCGGTGACATTTATAACATTTATTCTAGTTGTCAATAGATGGCACTATAATCGAAAAAAAAATTATTTACTAATTATATATAATATATCTACAAATGTAATCTGTACAATTTATAAGACTATACAAATAAAAAAAATACCATTTTATAAATGCAATAAACTCAATTGATTTGATTTTATGCCAAATTGCAAATAAAATGTGACAACTGTCAGATTTAACTAAAATGTCATGTTAAAATAAATGTCATAAATGTGTATTATCACGGACTTACCTTTTTTTCTATCATTTGTGACGCACTGAAAAATGCTCATGAAAAGAAGCATATCAAAAAAATTAAATTGTGGAATATACCACAAAGATATAATTTAAAAATCTGCAGATGCAACAACACAACAGGGTATTTATACCAAAAAAGAATAAATGAAAAATGCAGAAAGACATATATTATATCAAGCAATGGAGTCGAGGAAAGCTGGGCAAAAATTAAAGCAAACATCTTAGACTCAGCTAAGCAAGACAGATCAAAGCTAGTTTTTCCAAAGCAAAAAACTCCTTGGTTCTCTACAGGGGTGAAAGAAAAATGCAAGGAAAAGGAAAAAGCTTACCTGAATTATATGTCAAACAAGACACAACAAGAGTATGAAGATTACGAGAGAATAATAGATGAAAGACAAGAAGAATTAAAAACGAACACTAGGAACTCTTGTCAAAATAACTGGAGCATGGTTTTTATGGTTTACAAAAAGAAATATGGTGCTTTATAAGAGGTCAAAGAGCGGAGATGAAGGAATTAATAGACCCAAAACACATCGAAAAGGATGCATGGATTGACTATCTAAAGAAATTTTATTATGTAACATTTTGACTTTCCTACAATTATTCAGAGCAATATGAAATAAAATTTTATTATGGTTTTAATATTAAATTAATTATTTATTTATATATTTTTTTCGTAGTTACTCTATCCGACTTTGCAAAGTAAAAAGACATTCATCAGTACATACACTACACATTACACTAGGTATCTGATTGCAAAATCAACTCTACCATCCCAATGGTCATTAGTTGTCGAGGCATTAAGCTAAATAAAAAAAACTTTATTGACTACAAAAATGTCAAGTTGTCATTATGACGTAATTTTCTAATATACCTGCCCAAAACAAATTAGACTGTCAGTTAGATTATAATATGACATATAGTATTAATTTTTCTGTAAAAAGTGACGTGACTTCAATTTGTATCGGTTAAGGTCATGCATTCCATAATTTAATACAAAAATATAAACTTTTAGTGATAACTGTTGGTGAAGCAACATGTTATCGCACTCTTATTTAAGACTAACGAAGGCCAACAATATATTAGTTACCATAGGACTCCTGTGAGCAACCATGGCACGTAGAGTTAAATCAGTTTCTTCTTCCGATGTTTCGCTTTCCGTTGAACCTTTCGACATTCTTAAAGATACTGAGAAAGGTTTCAACGAAATAAAATGTTTTACGTGGAAAAATATAGCTGGGACCGAGATTAAAGTTATTAATTTTGGAGCTTGTATTACTTCGATTTGTGTGCCAGATAAATACAACAAGTCCAGGGATATAGCGGTAGGATATGACACTTTGGATGGGTATCTAAAACCCGACAATCCTTACTTCGGTGCTACCATTGGAAGGTTTGCTAACAGAATTGGGAAAGGTAAGTATTATATTGAATTTAAATTCAATCATGTGCTAAATTATTATTGATTTCTTAGAAAGTGTTTATTTTTTATTATTAAATGATAATTCTTCATATAATTTGTGGAAAAGTGATTTAGCTTCAGAAAAGGTTTCGTCCATGTTCTCTATCCTGAGCAACATCTCATCTGTCGTGTTTCTCTTGGTCGTCTACCTTTATAGGGTCTCCAATGTTATATTGTGGCATTCGAACGTCGCTTCGGTCTTTTGTCTAGCAGTTTGACAATTTTTGCTGTGATGATGACGATTTTTGTATTTGATCTTACCCAGTCGTTTTCCTCCTTCTATCTGACAGTTCTATATCTAACATTTGTCTTTTCATTGTCCTTTCAGTTGTGGCTAGTTTGTTCATAGTTGCCTTAGTTAGGGTACTTGTTATGACATCCGTATGTCGTGATAATCCGGATACACTGGATGAATAATTTTCTCCTTAAGTTTTGAGGTATTTAGTGGTTCTTAAGTAAGTATCCAACTGAGTTTTCCAAATGCTGTCCATGCCAGTCTTGCTATTGTAGTGATTTCTGCACTTTGGTTCTTCAAGTTTCAGAATTTATGCTCCTAGGGCCTGTCACGGATATAATCCCCAGGTGTTCGTCAACTCTTTGGAACAATGCTTAGGAAACATTTTTCCGATTGTGTTATGTACCCTCTGGAGAATCTTACTACAGTTCGGACAGTAGTCGTAATTTCATCATTGTATTCTTATTCTTAGTCGTTAACCTGATACAGGTATCTTTTTCTAATTTTATCTAATTTTCTCCCATTTCTCTATATCTTCTGCCGTTATTGCACATTCTGACAATGGAGCGGCAATAGTAGCGACAATATGGTTCAGTATAGATTTATTTGTTCTTCGGGCGGTCCATAATATTTTCATCATTCTTCTCTAGCAGAATATCTTAAATACATCTATAATCTTTTTATTTCTCCATAGTGGTCCAGCATTCCTATGCATAAGTGAAAACTTAAAAAACTAGACTTCTTACCAGCCAAATTTTTGTATCGATAATTATTTTGTCGCTATTTCAATTTTGTGTTAATTTTGCCATAGAGCTTTTTGCAATTGCTGACCGGTGCTATCATTGTTAGAATGATTTTGATTCTGTCAATTACCATGATTCTGCGTTTCGTCTCTGTTTATTATTACATCCATTGTTAAATTTACTTCTTCACAGTCATCATCATCATGCAACCTCTTCTGTCTACTGCTAGACATAGGTCTCTCCCATTCTTCGCCACTCTTCACGGTTCTGTGCTTCTTGTTGCCATTTCTTGGATATTCGGTTAATGTCGTCCATCCAGCTTGTTGGTGGTCGTCCTCTGCTGCGTTTGTCTTCTCTTGGGCGCCAGTCAATTAGTTTTCTGGTCCATCTTGAGTCTTTCAGTCGCGCTATGTGACCTGCCCATTTCCATTTCAGCTTGGCTATATGTTCAACGACATCAATCATACCTGTTCTTTTCCTTAAGTCTTGGTTCCTTATTTTGTCTTTTTTGTCACGCCGAGATTCGATCTTCGCAGTAGCTTCGGCTTTATCTATTCACCATATATGTTGAATGGAATTGGGATTAGTATGCAGCCTTGCCTCACGCTCTTAGTGACCCTGAAACTTTCGGTTTGTTCCCCATTTACTCTACTCGAATTATCTGAATTTTTCTATAATCTGTCTTATGTTTAAAATTTGTAAATTACGTGTAAAAGTATCTTATAGTAGGGGAGCGAAGTATGCTAAATATGCAGTCACTCGAGCGCTTTGGGGACCTATTGGGTTGTGAAGAGTAGGTCCTAAAACCAAAAAAAGTTAAGTAAAGTTTTCCATTTTAGTGGGCGCTTGCCATTTTTTAATTGAATTTTCCATTTCCAACAATCATATTTTCCGATTATAGCGCCATCTATCCATAATTTGAAAAAATGTATCGAATAAAAGTTGCTTATTTTTACGTAAAGAATCTAAATCTACAATAAAAATTTGGAGCTCCTATTTAAGATTTTAAAGTAACCCCCACCCCACCTCCGTGGGAAGTCGTGTTTGGTACCATTCGATAGATTTTTCAAAAATATTGATTGAGTGTATTTTGCAGTTTTTCGATCTAATGTTTATTTTGCGAAATATCGCGGTATTTGTATTTAAAATTTTAAATTTACCCCACACCCCTCTCTGTGAGGGGTGTGGGGTAAATTTAACGTGTGGGTTGAACACGTATTTTTTAGTTTTTCGATCTAACGTTCATTTCGCGAATTATTCGCTTTTTTTCTGAAAGTTTTTAACTCGCCCATTTCCTTAAGCCCCGCTCCAATCATCAGATTTTTGAAATATGTATACACTGTTTTGCATGTCCTTAACTTACCTTATCTTAATCTGACAATTTCGAGTATTTTTAAGGATATATTTTTTTTCAGGCCCCCCTTAACGAACTCCCCTGTGTTAAGAGCTAATATAATATGGTAGAGGTAGGTACATCTGCAGGGCACCAGGTTATTCCCCATATGATAATCTGACGCGCTTGAGTAACTTCAAAAATCCCCGCTTGAGCTCCCCTACCATTACTGCAATGCGCAATTAGAGCAATAGGGAACTTGCACATTTTTTTTATTACATAATAATGTTCGGTTTTGTATAAAAATGAGATTTCCAAAATTTCACGCTTCAAAAACTCATAATAATTTAGAAGTACAAATTTAAAGTCTTCTTTATCTTAAAATAGTTCAAACGACCCGTGACGTCACAGAGTTTGACTATGTGGTTCAGTTTATGGTTATATTTACGTATATTCTTCTTTTTCTTCTTTAGTTTATTGGCCTCCACCTACTTGGTTATTTAGCCAGATCGTCGTCGGGGAATAAAGGAAAATATTTATATTCTAATGACATTTATCGTATGTCACTGTAATAAAATATACCAGTTTGTTGAGATTGCAGTTTGATACAGTTTTTGAAGGAAAGGAAAGAAGGTTTACTATTGAAAATAAAACCATTTTGTAAAAGTACAAATTTTCTATGAATAGTTCAAACGATCAAAAACATTTATAACGTCACATAACTATTTTCTACTGAGGTTTATAATGTCTAATCCAAAATTATATATACAATTGGTGTAGAATGTAAACATACAACCCAGAACCCAGTGACGTCACGACGCGTTTTGGGGTGGCTGGTATAAGTTGAATTTTTAGTCGTCTTTAGGGGCCAAACGAAAGACAAACAAAACTTCTTTATTTTTGATACAGGTTCTAAATTATGTTCTGTTGTGATTTATACCATTTTTTTCGAATTTAAAATTTTGTGCAAGTTCCCTATTGTGCAATAGTTGCTACATAACTCTTTCATTCTCTTTTTTTTTTTTGACGGTGATATAAAGTGATTTTGTCCAATCTTCAGGCCATTTACCTGTCTCCCACACTGTTTCACAAAAATGTATTAGATATTAGATATAAATAGGTATGTTATCTGGACCAGCAGCTATCAGTATGAATTTTTTGCCTCATATTGCTTCTTCAACTTCCTTTTGAGTAGGTCAAGTTCAGTCCCAAAACTGGTACATACTTATCTTCTTGTTATGATGGAGCGTGTGTGCTCTCCTCCATCATCAATCGTCCACAATATTCTTTGCATCTATGTAAAATATCTTTATCTACTCTATCTCATATTATGTACAAGTTTTTAGTTTGTGAAAACTGTCATTATAGATAGCAGTGCGTGAAGGATTTAAAGTGTGCGTGAAGTAACAATGTATTTTAAATGGGATTTACTTTTTCACACTGTTTTTTGGCGCACTTTCATATAATCAAATATCCTTAACTTTCGTGTTGTCATAGTGATAACATGTAAGCAATAAATTACAACAAACGTTTTGACAGTTTTGTGGTTTGAAATAAAGACTTTTTAAATGTAAAAGTTCTACAAATTTTAGAGTAGAAATGAATTCCAGTGACGAAGAGTTACATTTTATTTGTTTTTAGTAGATATAATATTGTATGAAACTGTGCGTGAAGTACTTTTTGCGAACTTACGCGATGTATAGCACACACCCCGCTGTCGCTCGTGCTCTAAACATCGCGTGCGTTCGCAAAAAGCATACTTCACGAACTGTTTTATAAATAACTATTTTTATAAGTGAGTAGAGTTCCGTTATCATCTCTGGGGATGGGGATGTTGAATAGTTTGGTATAGAAAGATTGACGTTGATGATGAACCATTAATTTGTCCACTAGATTCAGTACGCCTTGCTAATTTGACTATACCCTATTGAAACCGGTCCTATTGTTCTATGTTCCCCTAGCACTTTCTCTATTAGCCACAGAAAAATGCGCTTTGCCGGTGATAAGAATTTCTCCACCCAGTCTGTCTTACTAAATCGTAATTTTAGAGCGTTCTTTTTCCGCAATTTTCAAACCTGAACGTTTCTATACAGTTTTATTTATCTTTTCCTTAACTCTTCATTACGATATTTTGTATTTTGTATAGGAAAAATGAAAATAGAAAACCAAGAGTACAAACTAGCTACAAATAATGGACTCAATCATCTACACGGAGGCATCAAAGGCTTCGATAAGGTCGTCTGGGACTACTCAGTCAATGGAAACAAAGTCACTTTAAGTTATCTTTCGCCAGATGGTGAAGAAGGCTATCCTGGTTCTTTGGTGGTAAACGTAACGTTTGAACTAACCGTCAGTAACATGTTTATAATAAACTACAAGGCGATGACCACGAAACCAACTGTTGTAAACCTAACCAACCATTCCTACTTTAACTTGGCTGGTAATGATGCTGGGGCTAAGGAGCTGTACGACCATGTGGTTAGAATTAATGCTGACCATTTCACGCCCGTTGATGAGAATCTCATTCCTACAGGTAAGTACAGTAGTTAGAAGTAAACCATAAAGTGTTTGAATTTGACACCCAGTCATTCACTTGAACTTACTTTAGTGTTTTTATATTTGTTAAACTGTAACACTTCGGTTTTCGTTCTGCCATTTTTCTCTCAATTTCTTTTATCTAACGTTTGCGTGGTTTTTTATTTTCTTATTCCTTCTTCGCTAATTATTTTACATTAAAATTCATTCCGTCTAGATACGATTTGTTTTTTTTTTGTATTTTTTCCTTTATTGCGAGCTATGCTATTCTAGTAGGGGAGGCAAGGATGCTAAACATGCAGTTACTAAAGCGTTATGGGGACATATTGGGTTGTGAAGATTAAGTCCTAAAATCAAAAAAGTTAAGTTTTCCATTTTAGTGGGGACTTTTCATTTTTTAATTTAATTTTCCATTTCCAACAATCGTTTTTTCCAATTATAGCGCTATCTATCCATAATTCGAAAAAATGTCTCCAATAAAAGTTACTTATTTTTACTTAAGAAATCCAAATTTGCAATAAGAAAATGGTGGCTCCTATTTAAGATTTTAAAGTAACCCCCCACCCCATCTCCGTGGGGGTCATGTTTGGTGTCATTCGATAGATTTTTCAAAAATATTTAATAAGTTATTTTTCAGTTTTTCGATCTGATGTTAATTTCGCGAAATATCCTGGGGTTCCTATTTAACATTTTAAATTTACCCCCCACTCCTCTCCGTGGGGGATCGTGTTTGGTATCATTCGATATATTTTTGAAAAATATCAAACACGTATTTTTTAGTTTTTGGACTGACGTTAATTTCGCTAAATATTTGCTTTTTTTTTGTCAAACTTTGTGACTCACCCATTTCCTTACACCCTGCTCAAATCGTCAGATTTTTTAAATATGCAGTGTTCAGCATGTACTTAACACACCTTATCTTAATCTGACGATTTCGAGTTTTTCTAAGGATATAAATTTTTTCGGACACCTTAACGAACTCCCTTGTATTAAAAGCCAATATGTGGTAGTGGTATATTTCCAGAGTACAAGGTTTCTCCCCATGTAATTTTCTGACGCGCTCGAGTAACTGCAAAAATCCCCGCTTAGGCTCCCCTACCATTATATATTTTACCTATATTATTCACTCGCGTATCCCTTTCATATTTGTTCAGATACAATTTCTACTTCAAACTGACTGCAAAATCTAGATTATCCTATCTACATACACTCCGACTCTGTTCTCGAATTCTCCATTATCTTCTTTGGAATGAATAGAATTAGAATCCAAACAGACATGGGCCCTGATTCTAATTCAAATTTCGACTCAAAACAAGTCGCAATCAATATGGCGACGTTGAAATGCGACTGTGAGAGCCTTGTGGATTTTAGTTGAACTAACGAAATGATGTCATAAAATAGCGACTTATCGAAATTAATAGCGACTCCAAAAAAGTGGTTGATATTATAATTTCGAGTCGAAATTATTGTGACACGGAAATGAATGAATGGCCGTATCGAAATTAATAGCGACTCCAAAAAAGTGGTTGATATTATAATTTCGACTCGAAATTATTGTGACACGGACATGAATGAATGGCCGAAAGCGAGGTTAGGTTTAGTTTAGAAGATGTGTTTTGTTTGTTTCTTGCAAGGAAAACTAAAGCAAAAGGTATTAATATGGCTGGGTTTTATGGAAATTTGCTGGTTTTGGAGGAATTAGATAGAATAGTATTAAATTAGAAATATAATAATTGAGAATGTTCACAACGTGAATTATCAATGAAAGATGTAAGGTAATAATCTGGGAAAATTAGTATAAAACAAGGAAAATTATGTACCAGCTATTTTATTGCTGGATATGCTGAAATAAAATCTTAAGATTTCATATATTAGTAATATAGCTATGCAAAGTCCGCAGAAAGTGTGCTATTTGGTTTATAAACAAATTAGCGCTCCGAAATATTTTTTTCAATTATTGCTCTGTAACTCAGAAGATTTCAACGTTACACCAAAAACACTCACATAAAAATTCACTGTAATTTAATTCGGCACATAGATATTTTTTTTTTCGATTTCCTTCGGCGGAAATTTTCCTCGGAAAATTCGGGTTTTCCAAACAAAATCTTTAATTCTCAACTAACATTTTAGGGAATTAATTATTTAGCAATAATTAAATAACTTGGTGACATAAATCAACAAAGAGGACCGGAATAAAAAGGTAATGGTTCAAAGATTGAAATCCTGTTGTTTCTAACTTTGTCGCAAATGCCGGTCAAATTTGACCACTCCTGGAACCACTCAATTCGATTTTTTTTCTTCGAAGAAGAAGCCGTGCCCTTTTCAACAGCGTTAACTTAATTTAATTTAATCTGATATTTTCTGAGGGGTTCCATTTGTTTATAAGCCAAAAAATTGTTTCTTTATAACATTCCTGAGACCGCTCAAATAGTCCAATTTCAATTCTGTAAAGTACGTTGAATAGGTATATGTAGTGCTTTTTTATACGAAAATCATGGCTATTTTTGTGTATGATAATCTTTCTGGTTATTATTTCGACCGAAATTTTTTAATTTTAATTATTGCTAAACTATTGGTTAGATTGTCGCCGGCCTTCTGATATATAATCTACTATAAAAAATCTTTCATGTCACCAATTTATTTAATTATTGATAAATAATTACTTTTCTAAAATTTTAATTGAAAATTGCAGAGTTTTTTGGGAAAACTCGGATTTTTCAAGTAAAATTTTTGTTGAAGTAAATCGGAAAAAAAAACTTTGTGCAGAACTAAATTGCGATGAATTTTTATTTGAGTGTTTTTGGTTTAAAGGAAAAATCTTAGGAGTTACAGAGCACTAATTGAAAAAAAAAAGAAGATTTAGGAGTGCTAATTTGTTTATAAATAAAATAACACACTTTCTGCGGACTTGTCATACCCGATATTACTAATATATCCAATCTTAAGATTCGATTTTAGCAATCAAATAGCTGGTAAATAACTTTTCCCAAAATTACATATTTTCGATAATTTGCCAAGACTATCAACAAACGTTGTGGTGGTTGCATAGCCAATAAATCCAATAAACAGGAGGACCAACCCAAATTCTGAGCAGTGTCAAAATGATAACGTTAATATCCCCAGTTGGAACTAATATCGAAATAAATAAGAATCGCTATAAATTGCGACTGTCATTTCGAACTCGAAATTAAATTGCTACATCGAAATGAATTAGAATCAGGCCTATGGTGGGGTCTCTAGTAAACACCGACTTCTGGTAGAAATTTCTCTATTCCTCCAGCGGTAAAAACTGGTTTATTTGGTGGCCAGGGATGGCCTGATAAGAATACGTGCGGTTGACTATCGTAACAATAGACTTAAATCATGTGTTAATATTTTGTTATACTTTTAGGTCAACTTGCAAAGGTCGAGGGTACCGCCTTCGATTTGAGGAAGCCGGTTCGTCTGGGCGACGTAATCAACAAGGTTCCTAAATCACCCGGCTTCGATCACAATTTCTGTGTCAATCGCGAAAATTCCCGGAAAGACGCCGACAATTTTGTTGCAAGCGTCGTTCATCCAGCTACTGGTAGATCGATAGAGGTGTATAGTGATCAGCCCGGAGTACAGTTTTATACAGGAAACTTTTTGCCCGAAAATAACAGCATTCCTGGAAAGGATGGTGGATCTATTAAAAAACACGGAGCTTTTTGTTTAGAGACTCAAAATTATCCTGATTCCATTAATCAAGTAAGTGGAGTTTTGACTTTACAGTCATAATATTTAAAAAGGTTTTATTCTGAAACTACAGTAGGAAAAATGAAAGAATACCTATGAACGAACATATAAAACACGCTGTATTTTCCTGTCACCGTGTCACACAAAAAATTGGCCAGCGCAATTACATGTAATAATTATTATTACAGGTACGTTGACAGGAAAATACAGCGTGTTTTATATGTTCGTTCATGGGTATTCTTTCATTTTTCCGACTGTATTGTGGCATGTCTAAGTTTATATGGGGTTAAGCCACAATCGATCGTAATGAAAATTATAGTTTTTATAACTGCTGTTTGACGTTTCGGTTTGCATGCCACAGATCGTTTTAATAATTTTTTTTTCAAAAAATACTGAGCTCTTATAGCCAATAGTTGTTTTTTGACAACTTTAAAACTATTAAAATAAGAAACACTATTATGATAAGGGGAAATATGGATGGAAGTAAAAGTATAGGTCGAAATAAGAAACCTCAACACTGATAGCACATTTAATTTGACTGTCAAATTACATATCTACTAATAATAATCGCATAAAAATAGAGCAAGGGGTTAGACAAGGAGATCCAATGCCACCTAAACTTGTTAATACGGTACCTATTGGATCATGCTTTTAAGAATTATCATTTGGATTGGCTTACAAAGGGAATAAAAATAGATGGAGAATATCTTAATAAATCACTTTTCGCCGATGATATATTCATAATAGCTGAGGATCTAGAAACGGCAAGAGAGATGGTACAGGAACTCGTTGTGGCTAGAGATAATGTAGGTTTAAATCTGTGATTTTATCTTGGGGTGGTTCCGACCCCTTCTCAGGGGCGGAAAAATTTTTGGTTAAAATTATCACGTAATTCGCTAGAGAACCTAATTCTAAGCAAAAACTGTTCTATAATTTTTTTTAAAACTCAATACTTTTTGAGATATTCATGGTTGAAAATTGGCCATTTTCATTGAAACATAATACCTTTTCGAACGGTTTTTTGCGAATACCTTAAAAACTATGCATCTAACTAAAAAACTATATTCAACATTTTTGTAAGTAATAAAAAACAAAGAGACACTTGCCTCCATAACTCTTCTAATTATATTACAAAAAGAGATATGGTAGGTGAAACTAGTTTGTTTTTTGGTACATTCTCAAATTGGTGTATTCAATTTCAAATAACAGAGAAACGGTCGATTTTAGGTGAATAATGCAACCAATACCTTTTGTAGTTCTTGAAAAGACCTTTAAAATTAGCTATATTAAATGTCCATTACATTAAAACTAAGTGAGATATGCTGCAAACAAAATTGATAACTAATGGGTTTTAAGAAAAAATGAGAAGTATTTTTAACCCCCATCCACCAAAATGTAGATGCATCGTTTTCCTTCTACAATACCTTTTGCTATAGTGTTATTTCTATGTTCAGAAAGTTGGACGGGTTTAAAATGAATGGTTTTTGAAAAAAAAAGATCAAATTATAGAGAGCATTTTTAAATGTTCTTAAAAATCTTCCTTTTTCTCCATGTAACTTGAAAATGATAAGAGATACATTAATGAAAAATAAAAAGGAAATTTGAAAAACCCTATATTTTTGTGTGGTATCTTTTTTTCGTATCTCTTATCATTTTCGAGTTACATGGAGAAAAAGGAAGATTTTTAAGAAAATTTAAAAATGCGCTCTATAATTTGATCTTATTTTTTTCAAAAACCATTCATTTTAAACCAGTCCAACTTTTTGAACATATAAATAACACTATAATAAAAAGTATTGTAGATGTTTTTAAATTCTGATGGATGAAGGGTTAAATATACTTCTCATTTCTTCTTAAAATACATTAGTCATCAACTTTAAATTTGCTTTAGTATTGCTTTAGTATTGCTCATTTTAAAGGTCTTTTCGAGCACTATAAAAGTTGTAAGTATCCTTATACACCAAAAAGCGACCGTTTCTCTGTTATTTCAAGTTGAATACACCGATTTGAGCATGCAGCAAAAAAAACACACTCTTCTTACCTACCATATCCCTCTTTCTATTTTAACTAGAAGATTTATGAAGGAACGAATATCTTTGTTTTTTGTAACCTACAGAAATATTTTATATAGTTTTTTTGTTAGATGCATAGTTTTTAAGGTATTCACAAAAATCCGTTCGAAAAGGTGACATTTTTCAATGAAAATGGCCAATTTTCAACCACGAATAACTCCAAAAGTATTGAGTTTTCACAAAATAATTATAGAACAGTTTTTGCTTAAAATTAGGTTCACTAGCCTTTTCCATGGCTATTTTAACCAAAACATTTTTCACTACCGAGAAGGGGTGGGAACCACCTCCAATATAAAAGCGCACATCGGCATAGGGTAGACTTTGTTTCATGATCTATTCCCTACTTACTGTGAAAATATCAAGTAAATCGATGTAGTAGGATGGAATTCGGAGCCAAATACCCTCATTGACTGCCCTAATAATAAAGGAAATAAAGCAGACTGAAAACTACAGAAGAATTTGTATAGCATAGTTCAAATAAAAATTATATGCAAGAATATTTTGTGTGGAACTGAAACATTCAGAATACTATTCTTTTGCATAAATTAAAAGTCCACAAAATAGCATTCTTTTATTTTTTTATATATTAATTAATAGATTATTATACAAAATCTATTTTTAACTTATAAATTGTATAGTATCTAAATATTATTTTGTTTTAGGAAAAATTTCCGAGTCCTCTACTCTATCCTGGAGAAGTCTATGAAACCACAACTAAATTTAGATTTTCTACGAAAATGTTATAAACTTGTTTATTAGTTGTAAAATACTAACCATGTGATTTTATTGTTTTAATTAAAGTACCATGTTGCAATTGAAAAACGGTCGTACTTTATATCTATTTTTTGTTTATCGCAATAATATTTGAATACCTTCTTTGACTCTTTCACAAAACTCTTTTATTACAAGGTGCCGAAACTTGAAAAGCAAATAAAAACCATATAAAAATGTAGCATTCATAAACTAATAGCTTCTAAATCTTTGGAATATTTGCTGGGCAGACAACCAGAAATTGGATTCTAAGAAATGAAGTCGATAGAAAACTCCAATGCGAAAGTATGTCAATAGAAATTAATATGCCCCAAATTTCAATATGACATATCTAAACCGTGAAGGTCATGCTTGATCTTCTTCCCTACCTATTTGGATAAAGAAAAAGGCGAAGGTAGGAGTAATATAACCTAAATAGAATAGTCAATTACCGCCCCCTTTCCAGGAAAAGACGAATAATGGTAGTCGTAAAACGAAAAACATAATGGCAGATCAATGCTTGTATACAGGCAACTCTAAAACTAATGAAGGACTTGGAACTGGAGGGTACGGAGGGAAATCCAGACCAAGGCTTACTGAAAGCCTATGTTATCTCTCTATTATCTTTCAAGTGGAAATTAAAGCTATTCCAAGTTTGTTGGACTGTCTTCAGAATCTGATTCGTATCGGAAAAAGTAACAACGTAAGTTTACTCTTGGTGCCTAGACATACTGGTATTGAAGGAAAACGAAAACGCGGATTTACTTGCCAGGGGAGCTGCAAAAGAAACATTTATAGAAACTTTCGTTGGCATAGCAAGAAGCACATCAAAAATAACAACATCGGATTGGGTGGAACGGACGAAAGATAACCACTGGTAGGAAGAAACGGCTCTCAAGCATTCGAAGGTTTTTATACATGAGCCTTGGAAGAAGAGATCCAAAGATCTACTAATATGAATAGAAATTATCTGACAATTATCACAGCTTTCCTAACAGGACACCGTTGCATCAAGAGGCACATAAACAAGATGGGACTGACACAATGTGCAAATTGCAAAGATAAAATGAGCTTACTCGCATTTCGGCTTGATTTAGTATAAGCAAATTGTTTTGGCAATAGTTCAGCATGTTATGGAGGACCCATTCTACTTTGCCTTTCACTTTCTCAAAGTTTTTCCTTGCGCAATGACGCCTAGATCATCTTCGTATAGGAAGTTTTGTTTATTTCTTTCTTTATAAGATGTATTGAAAAAGACTGTATGACTTGTACACACTTCTAAGTAGGTCAAACCGACAAACAGGTGTATGTTCCCAAGAAAATTGATAGTGTGTAAATTTTTTTTATTAAAATTAGCTGATTTGCGCTCAGCACATCACGTGCCATCATCAGAGCTTCGTCCTATAGGTATAAATCCTTCATAGAAGAGTAATTGCCAAACAACATATTAAAAATGGATAGATACTGGGCTAAGCCTCAGATCTAGGGTATAAAAAATATGGCTGCGCTACACTATTGTATATTCAAGTCTTTAAAAAGAATTTAGACGTGATCTTAATAATTGTAAAGGGTTTTTACCCCTTAAATCTAAGGTGTAGCCCAGTATCTATCCATTTTTAATATGTTGTTTGGCAATTACTCTTCTATGAAGGATTTATACCTATAGGACGATGCTCTGATGATCGCACGTGATGTGCTGAAAGTACTCGGCTAATTTTAATAAAAATTTTTTACACACCATCAACTTTTTTGGGAACATACACCTGTTTGCAGGTTTGACGGACCTTTATAAGATGTTTCTTTTATGTTCACTTTTGCATATATTTTATTTTTTCTTAAAAAGGCTACTTTGTAGATTTGCTAAAAGGTCTCACACTTCAAACAATCAAAATGTACAACATATAAAAAAATATACATTTGTGGATATTATATTATTTATTATCTTTTTTATAGTATACGCAAACATTGATTAATAGATCAGTCTTCGAGCATCTTAATTAACAAAAAATTTATAAACAACACTATGATGATACGTGTCACCTGGATTTAGAATCGCCGAGGGAAAGTTTTTCTGAAAAATAAAATTTTATGAACTTTATTATTTCATACAGGTAAAGTAGTAACAGTAGTAATGAGAGTCAACAATGCTCAGCTCAATGGGGTGATATTGTTCGAGGTGTGAAATTATATAAACAAGGGATCTACCTGTTTTTTTGAAATGATCCCTTGTTGATGTAATTTTACACCTCCACCAATATCGCCCCGCTGAGCTGAATATTCATCAGTCTCTTAGAAACCTGGTACGGGTATAAAATTGTTATTCTAAAAATAAATTTCAGATCAAACTACAAAGTGTAAATCAGGACAAAGTATTTTTATGCGTTTGACGTTTAAATATTTTAACAATTATAATCCCTTGTTCCCTTGTAAATCTCTTATAGATTACAAACCTTGAGGTACCAATCATCACGTGCCGGGACCCTTTATATTCTTGAGATTGAGAGGGATTATAGTTTTAAACATATTTAATGCTTAAAGATATAAAAACACCGTGTCTTGCCTTACACTGTAAATTAGGAATTAAAAATATAGGAAGTCTTTTGTACGAAAAACATAATAGGAACGTAAATGGAGTTTTGAGACTGACAGGAGGATCCAGGAAAGAAAGGATTAACAACCAACCCATTAAAGAAGTAATGGGAATCAAACTAACAATCGCAGATGACTTTTCAACAAAACAACTTACCTGGTTGGACAAATACAAGAAAAACCGAGGGAAACCGAAAACAAGTTGGATAGAAGGAATGGACAAAGAGGTGAGAGGAAAAACATAGAACCTACGGAACGACCGGACGAAGTGCGGGTTGGTGGTGGAGGATTTTTCTGAAGAAGGCTTTGGCTCATAACGAGCTGTGATGCCAATGATAATGATGATGAGGACTATATTAGCAAATCTGTCTGCATTAGCAGACTTTCATAATTATTTTTGTCAATTTTTTAACGAAACTGGTAAGTGAAACAGAAACTGATACGTTTTACATATTTTAAGATTACAATTATGTTTTCATTTGAAATTATTTTGTTATTTAGAGGTATATAATGTGCATACTTACATGATTGCTTGCGTCTGGCCAATTTTGAGTTTCAAAACAGAGGGCACCGTGTTTGTAATAATGGCGTCCATGTTTCCCAACCAATGTAGCTGGTTTTGTGTCACCTAGAATAAAAAAAAACAAATAGAAATCTACTACTGACAGATTAAAAATCTTATCAAATGCATTATCATTCCATGTCCTTGAGACAATTTTTGGACCAACCACAGATTTCATCAAAACGTGAATGTTTATAAACCTTGGGATCTTCTGTAGTGTAGCTGTGATTGATATATCTAATCTTCTTCTTATTATTTTAAGACAATGTCTAACTTTTTAATTGTCCGTTGCGATTTCGATGGCCAACTTCCATATCATCGTTTGCGGCTTTTTCGCGTGATCTGCTGGTGATCGATTTCTCTTCATTTGCAAGTCTATTAGCACCCATCCTATCAACGTGATTACTTCATGCTGGTTTCCTGACTCTATACCATTTTACAACGTTACACAGAGTCCTGATATAGCTGCTCCTCACTCTATCTTGAAATGTTTTACCAGTAACTGATCTTAGCGTCTTCATTCATGTACTTAGTAGTCATTAGTAGTGGTTGTTTCTGTGGCGTAGGTCATAATACGTCTTTCACAGGTTTGTAAGTTGATGTTTTGCTTTCTATGCTCATATATTTGATTCTGCATATTACGTTGTGGAGAAATCCTAATAGCTACAGTGATCGCTTGTGTTTGTTAGATTTCTATTGCTCTTAATATTAGAGCCTATATATTTGAAGGGCATGACTTGTTTCAAACTTTTATTATAAATTACTAACTTACATCGTTTGGGTTTTCTTAATATTGTTATAATCTGCGTTTTCTGGACAAAGATACTCATAAATTATTTTGCTATTATTTCAAATCTGTAGAGTAATATCTGTAGATTGACCTAATCTTCAGATATTACAATCGTATTGTCAGCATAGAGAATTATTTGAAATTCTTTATTGCCCATTCTGTAACCTCTTCCCGTGCATCCTTCATCTAATCTAGTATGGCAAAATATACGTCAACTAAGTTATCTAAGTAAACTTTCTTCCTGGCCATGTTGTAAAAAGTATACAGTTTAAAGGCTTGGACTAAACCATATCGAAACAGTTAGTAACTATGTAACTATACCTATACTTGCCTTTTGCCTTTTTGGGATCCTCAGGTATGCTGTTTGAACAGTAGAATTGAACTCCAGGTTGGTTGGTGTAAACTTCCAAGGCTCTTCCGCTAGGAGGATGGAACGCTCTCGCTGCGAAAGTACTTTGTTGCTTAGAAGCTTTGTTGATGCAGAAATTGTGATCGTATCCATCGTAGCCGGGTATTTTATGGATGACGTCACCAAGAACTTTGGGAATTCTCAAATCGAATACCGTGTCGACCGCCGGAAGAAGTTTGCCTAGAAGAAAAAAAAAAGAGGTTTATGAAGATGAGAAATGTTATTACCTTTTTGTATATGAAACGGTACTACCAATGGTAAATCAATTTTATAACTACTTTGAAGAAGTTCTCAATACTTCAGAAAATTGACTGATTGGCTAAATTAGCTAGATTAGCTAAAACTGTTTAGCTAAATAAGAAACTTCAACAACTACAATGTATATATACCTGTAGGAATAGAGTCCTTATCCACATCTGTAGTATGATCTGCATTTATCGACACAACATGTTTGTATAGCTCCTCAGCACCCTTATCATGTCCAGCCAAGTTAAAGTATGAATGGTTGGTTAAGTTAATAACAGTAGGCTTACTACTAGTAGCCTTAAAGTCCACCAAAAATTCATTATCGTTGTTTAATTCGAAGGAAATACTGGTCAGCACATCTCCAGGAAAGCCCTCTTCTTTGTCAACCGACAAATAACTGAGTATCACTTTTTTTCCATGGACGTGATGGTTCCAGTTGACTTTGTCGAATCCTATGAATCCTCCATGGAGCTGGTGTTTTCCCAAATTGGCCGAAACGTTGTAGGTATTTTCTCCGATGGTTATTTTGGCGTAACCGGTTCTGTTTGCTACACGACCGACAGTGGCACCGAAATACGGATTTAGGTGATTCAAATAACCTTAAAAATAGAAATATGTTGTTATTCAATAAAGACAAACTTCTGAAAGGTTCCGAAACTGGTTTCTTGTGGAATGACTAAGTTAAATATCATGTTTGTATGCGATTAAGCCACCAATATAAGCTATTAAGAGTCGTACATAACCGAATTTATAAAAAGTACGAACAATAATCGGAGACAATAAGTTTGGATTCAGAGTCAGAATGGGAAGAAGAGAAGATTTGTTCAATTTACTAGTTCTGGCCCAAAAATGCTACGATTTGCAAGACGTCGGTTTAGATGGGAAAGACATCAAACTACTAAAACACTTGTACATACCATAACCAAAACGCTAGAGTTAAGATCGAGGGTTCCACGCTCACAGAAAATTAGGACAGGAGTTAGATAAGAATGTGTTTGTTCACTCCTGCTATTTAATCTTTATTCAGAATTTCTATTTAAAGAAGTACTGCAGGATTCCAAGGATCTAATCAAGATGAATGGTGTTAACTTGAAAATAAATGGGTCTACAATTCTACAACGACTCATCGACAGGACCAACAAGGTCTATAAGCAATTTGGTATGAAAATCAACATTAAGAACACCAAAGTGATCAAAATCAATGCGAAATAACCAGAATATACCTCAACCTTGCACAATAAATGGTTAATAAAGGATCCCGCAGAAACCTTATTAGACCAGTAAGGATCTGTGAAAAAACGTCTATTTTTGAATGTGAGAGGTGGCATTCGGATTTTTGCAGATAAAGTTAGGTGACACCTTCAGTAATAATAATTGACTTATGCTCCTTCTCAAATATGCCCGGAACATTAATAAAAAAATTAAAATATTTAAAAATTTCGAAAAACGTCGATTTTTTTCTGCTTTCTTTGCTTATAACTTTAAAACGATTCGTTTTGGAACAAAGTCGTACAGAAATAAAATAAAGATAATTTAATTTTGTATGATATACGACTGGTCAAAAATGTCTTAACGTATTACCTTTACTGCAATATAGCAATAAATACAAAATAAGGGGGGAAAATACGCCTGTTGTTATTCAATGTTTTTAACCACTTTGGTGGCACTTAGAACCTTAGTAATTCGCTTAGGAAATTCTTTGTAACATACTTAAACCGTGTACCAAATTTCATTAAAATCGACCTAATAGATTTTGCATAATAAATTTACAATCTAAATGTTTTTAAAAAAGTTCAAATTTTTTAAAATCTTTCTGAACAAAAAGGAGACCATTTAGAAGTTGTCTAATTTTTTTGCATATAAAGAGGTGCTCTACCTATCTAATACACTTTACAGAATTAAAATCGGATTATTTAAGGGGCCTCAGCAATGTTTTAAACTTATAAACAATTTTTTGGCTTATAAAAAAATAGCTTTGTTTAATAATAAAAAAATTTATTTTTAGCAATGCAAATAATTAAATCCGGTATACTTTGACTTAAACTTTCAAATGCTGTCAGCAGAATTGCTATTTTATTTTTTAATCAAAAGTTATTCGCGTTCAAAAATTGCAATTTTTCGAATTTTTGAAAGTTCCACTGCGTTTATCTCGAAAACTATGCATCCTACGAAAAAACTTGTAAGAACATTTTTTGCTTAGAATTACCCAAGAAATACAAAAAATGTTTTATTTTGCGAAAAATCGATGTTATATAATTCCTCAAGTTCTTTGTTTATAACAATCTTATCGACACTCGGATCAACTGTTACCCAAAAAAATCGTGTACTACGGGTCAAAAAATACGTAAAAATCTTGGGTAAGTCCATCTAAATAAAGGAGCCCATAGCACCCCCTCCTGGCCACAGGACTAATTTGTTTATAAGCCAAAAAATTGTTTATAACTTTAAAACATTGCTGAGGCTGCTTAAACAATCCGATTTCAATTCTGTAAAGTGCATTAGATAGGTGGAGTGCTTCTTTATATGTAAAAAAATTGACAAATCTTTGTATGTTCCAGTTTTTGTTGTGCAAGATTTTAAAAAAAGTTTAGATTGCAAAATTATTATTCAAAATCTAGTAAGTCAATTTTAATGAAATTTGGTGTACGGTTTTAGCACATTACAAAAATTTTTTTAAGCGAATTAGGAAGGTTCGAAATGTAACCTAAGTGATGGAAAATCATTGAATAAGGACAGGCTTGTTTTGCCCCTTATTTTATATTTATTGCTATTTTGCAGCAAGGGTGATAAATTAAGACATTTTTAACCAATTGCATCTGATAGAAAATTTAATTATCTTTGTTTTATTCCTATACGACTTTGTTCCAAAATAAATCATTTTAAAGTTATAAGCAAAAAAAGTAGAAAAAAAAACGAAATTTTTTGAAATTTTTAAATATTTTATTTTTTTATTAATGTTCCGGGCATATTTGAGAAGGAGCATAAATCAATTATTATTAACGAAGTTATCACCTAACTTTATCCGCAAAAATCTGAATGCCACCTCTCACATTCACCTAAAAACAGATCCTTACTGGTCTATATGGGAAATGGCTCTCTGTCAAATGCTCTGAAACTTTGGGTTCTGGTAGTCCTTGATGTGTAGAACAAAAGACTCAATGAGCGCGTAGCTCCAAAAAATCATGGTTTTAAGATATAAGCCTCTGAAGTTATAAGTACAGTGAGGACATTTGAGTTGGAATAAATTCATTTTCTCGAGAATGGGCGACTCTGGAGATAAATTACAAATCAGGTCGATTTTTATTTTTAAATTATATTTTTTTGGCATATATATCATACTAGTGACGTCATCCATCTGGGCGTGATAACATAACGCAATCGATGTTTTTTTTTAATAAGAATAGGGGTCGTGTGATAGCTCATTTGAAAGCTTATTCAATTCTCTATTTAATAATATAAACATAAACATAATTATAATTTATTTAATTCGAAATACATGTTAAATACATGTTGTCCGAAAACAGGAAAAAATGTTTATTTGATAAATAAATATTTTTTCGCTTAAATTCAATATTAAAGCTGCCACCCACCTGCCTCTTAGCAGTTTGAACATTTAATTTAAGCGAAAAGCAATGTTTATATTTCAAATTAACATTTTTCTATTTTCTGACAGCAGTAAAATGTATTTCGAAATAAATAAATTATATACATTCTTCTTTTTGTCTCAATTAATTTAATTCAAAAAAAAATTGGGCACCCTGTATAAAAATAATTATGTTAATGTTTATATTAGTAAATAGAGAATTAAATAACCTTTCAAATGAGCTAGCTATCACATGACCCGTTTCGCTTAAATTAAATGTTCAAACTGCTAAGAGGCAGGTGGGTGGCAGCTTTAATATTGAATTTAAGCGAAAAACAACATTTATTTATCAAACAAACATTTTTTTTCTGGTTTCGGACAACAATAAAATGTATTTCGAATTAAATAAATGATATACATTCTTCTTTTTGTCTCAATTAATTTTAATCACAAAATTTTTTGGGCACCCTGTATAAATAATATTGTTAATGTTTATATTATTTAATAGATAATTTAATAACCTTTCAAATGAGTTATCACACGACCCCTATACTTATTTGGCGTCACTAGTATGATATATATTATGCAAAAAAATTATAATTTAAAAATAAAAATCGACCTGACTTGTAATTTATCTCCAGAGGCGCCCATTCTCGAGAAAATGAATTTATTCCAACTCAAACGTCCTCACTGTACCTATAACTTCAGAGGCTTATATCTTAAAACCATGATTTTTTGGAGCTACGCGCCCATTGAGTCTTTTGTTCTACACATCAAGGACTACCAAAATCCAAAGTTTCAGAGCATTTGACAGAGAGCCATTTCCCATAAGGTTTCTGCGGGGTCCTTTAAGTACTTGGGATATTGGATCGATAGCAGCCTAACCTAGAAATCAGATCGAGAATAAAACAGACCAGAAAATCTTTCAAAAAGATCAAAAGTCTACTATGTGATTCTCGAATAAAATTCAAAATTCGAATACGTTTATCAAAATGCTACGTTTGGTCAACTCTTCTCTACGCAGATGAAACCCCCTAAACATCAACCGTAAGTAAATTGGAGATTTTTGAAATGTGGATCTACCCTCAAAATTTCATGGACATCGCATAGTTCAAATGAAGAAGTGCTGCATAGAATAGGCAAGGAATGAGAACTTTTCAACACAGTGAAATTTAGAAAAACATCATACATAGGCCACACACTGAGAAATAATAAGTAGCAATAGGCTCAACTATAAAAGAAAACTACAGAGGTATCATCTTGTTAAATACTACCCTAAAACTTACAACTAAAATCTTACAAGATGTAATGAATCAGAGGATAAGTTTAGCAGATGAACAACAGGGTTTTCGTACTGGAAGATCGTGTACAGATGCAATATTCGTCATAAAGCAAATTACTGAGAAATCACTAGAGTATAATAGACCAGCATTTCTATGCTGATTGACTTAAAGAAAGCATCTGACAGAGTAAGACTCAAAGATATAATCCATCTTCTGTATAATAGAGAAGTCCCTCTAGATATCATAAAAACTATTGAGAACATCTACCAAAAAAAAACAAAATGGAAGTCAGAATAGATGGACAACTTACAGAACCTATAGATATAGGCAGCGGAATAAGACAGGGAGACTCATTGAGTCCTATGCTTTTCAATTTAATCATGGATGAAATCATCAAAAACGTCAACAAAGGAAGAGGATATAGAATGGGAAACAAAGAAGTAAAAATACTCTGCTACGCAGACGACGCAATATTGATAGCCCAATATGGAGATAGTCTGCAAAGATTAGTCCACAGATTTAACATAAGAGCAAAAGAATTCAATATGACAATTTCATCTCAGAAAACTAAAACAATAGTAATCAGTAAAGAACCAATCAGATGCAAAATAGAAATTGATGGTATCAGTATTGAACAAGTAATGGAAGTAAAATACCTTGGAATTACATTGTCAAGTTACGGAGACCTAGACAAAGAAGTGAGAAATCAAGTACAAAACGACATATGGCGAAACCGACATATTAACACTGAGATGAAGTCAAGAATTTATAAAGCCAGTGTAAGACCAATAATGACATATGCATTAGAAACAAGACCCGATACAGCCACAGCACAAGTACTACTGGAAACGGCAGAGATGAGAGTACTGAGAAGAATTACAGGAAATACACTGAGAGATCGAAAGAGGAGCGAAGATATTAGAAGACAATGTAACGTACAGTGTATGAACGAATGGACACTAAATAGAAAAAAAGAATGGAACAACCACATAACCAGAATGGGGCAGACACGTGTGGTCAATATAGCACGAGATAAATCACTAATCGGCAGAAGAAGTATCGGCCGACCGCGCAAAAGATGGAGTGACAACCTTCCATAGAGGTATCAATCCGCCAATGAACAGGCAGAATTGCTTATACAGAGGAAGAAGAAGAAGAAGAAGAAGGCTCAACTAATATTGAAAAGAAAGATCGAGGGAAAAACTAGGAAGGATACTAGGAAGGAAAAGACTATCGCGTCTAAGAAACATCCGACAATGAACAGGGCTAAATTTTGAACAGCTGATAAGAACAGCCAGTGAAGAGTTTGCTTAATTGTTGTAGCCAATCTCCTTGGAGAAAAGGGCATTTTAAGAAGAACACTGTAATGAAAATTACATTCTATAATTATATTATTTTTTGACGTTTCAATTTCCACTCCAGAAATCGTTTTCAGACAAGATTCTTTTCAAAATTTGATTTTTAAAATAATCTGTATGGCTAGATTAAAAAAATTATGTATTTACAAGATAAAAGATACCTATTGATTCATAAAAATTACTTAACAACTACATCCTCACCTTCCATGTTATCAAACCCCATAACAATATCCTCAACTACCCCGTTCTTCCCCGGCAATCTTATCGACGTGATCGTGGCTCCATAAGTAATAACCTGAACAGTAACATTATTGGCATTTTTCCAAGTAAATCTTCTCACTGAGGCACTTTCCCCAGTCGTTCTGTCGGTGAACATGCCAAATCCATCTTCCTCAAATTGCACATCGGATTCTCTATCGGCTGGGCTCATTTTCGCGGTCGGAGTGACAGCTATCAACAAGTGGAAATGATATACAAAAAGAATAATACAGCGATGAAAAGCAAAGTGTTTCTTTGGGATCTTTGGGATGTGTAAACTGTATAAATATGAGAATTACCAAATAAACCAAATAAATGATTTTTTTATTTACGCAATCCGCTTAGTGGTTTGTTTTATGGTCTTTGGATCGTTTCACAACTATAATGAATAGGTTGGGTATTCGCATTTGTTTTGACAACTGTACGAAAACTTAAAAATTACATTTTTTTTAGCTATTAACTAATTTAACAAATTACCAACATGTCAATCACTGGCTTTATTCCTCTATTAGAAAGAATAATGATGTTACATCATTCATACTCCTAAAGTTAAAATGAGTGTAGTACAACTGTATGCATTATCCTTTTTGCATTATTTATAACTTCTCTCATACGATTAGGCATAGATCTAATCAAGTTTGCAATTGTTTCTTGTGTGATCTTAAGCCATGCTTCTTCTACTGCGACAATAAGCTCTGGGTTCGAGTTTGACGTATGAAGTCCAGCTGGGATTATTTATTTTAGCTTATCCCATAAATGTTCTATGGTATTGAGGTCTGAACTGCACACTGACCATTTCATGACCCGAAAACCGACTTCGGTCATGTAATCTTGCACGAATTTTGAGGTATGCGGTCTTGTATTGTCCTGCATTGTAGTCAACGTAAGGTACCACATGTATTGCTAAAATCTCTTCGATGTATCCAGCACCCGTTAAGCTTCCTCACTCGTGGAGACGGTTACCCCTACGAATGAAAACAAGGTCGGTTCATGCCCCTCTAGAAATTGCACCTAAGATCATGCAAGAACCACCTCCATAAGGACTACGCTCTTAAATGCAGCATTTTGCAAATTGCTCTCCTCGTCTTTGGTACACTTTCCTTCTTCGGTTGCTACCATAGAGGCATATTCTGGTCTCATATGAGAACAGAACATATCCTCATTGTTCCATTGTCCAGTTCAGATGATACCGTGCAAAACGCAGGCGTGCTTGACGATGAACTGCAGTAAGTTTTTGACCAATCGCAGATACTTGAGGAGTCACATTATTTTCCTTCAGTCTTCGTCTTTCTGTCCACTGACTAATAACCACTTTTCTTACTTCACGGAGCTGTTGTTGCACTTGAATGGCATTAAGGTGACGATTTCTTAATATTATTAACACAGTAAAGCGATCATCACGAGCAGTTGAAAATAGCTTTCTACCTGTTCCAGGTCGTCTACGAAAGGATCCAGTCTCCTCATAACGTTGGAACACTCTTCGAACCGCTGCGCGTGTCACATCCAATTGTACAGCAACAGCTCGCTGGCTAAGTCCATTTTCTACTAATGTAATAACTTGGGCGGCTTCCTCTGGGGTAGTATCCATTAAACATGAAACTTACACGCCCTTAAGCATTAAGAGGCACTTTTCCCAGTAGTTCTGTCGGTGAACATGCCAAATCCATCTTCCTCAAATTGCACATCGGATTCTCTATCGGCTGGGCTCATTTTCGCGGTCGGAGTGACAGCTATCAACAAGTGGAGATGATATTTATACAAAAAGAATAATACAGCGATGAAAAGCAAAGTGTTTCTTTGGGATCTTTGGAATGGGTAAAGTGTATAAATATGAGAATTACTAAATAAACCAAATAAATAAATTTTTTATTAAGGAATCCTCATAATGGTGTGTTTTATTGTCAGTCGGACAAACTTTGATGTATGGGAACACTGGAACAGGGGAAGTTTTAATTGTGGAACGTGATTTTAATTGTGGAACTTGTCATCCTGACACGTTTATGAAAACTAGCAAGTTGTTTTTAAGTTTATTCAATAGCAAACGTTATATATATGCTATAATATAAGTTTATTAAGAAAAATGTTTGCCCGACAAATATGTTGGGTATTTTAATAAGTCCGACACGTACACGTAGAACATGTCAAATGACAGGAATTATGTTGGTGATAAATAGCAGTCTGATTTAGAGCAGCATAATATGTGCCTCCTGATGAGAGACTAATAAGTTTCAAAACCGGTAGAGGTGCTTGCTGTACTCTCTGATTGAACTAGAATATGATGCGGCTGTAGTTTCGTGTTGCAACGAAATTGAAAATGGTTATTCATTTTTGATGAAAAAAAAATTAATTTTATTTTTGAAAAACATATTAAAAATATAAAAGGTTTGGTTCAGTAAAAATGAAAAAAAAATTAGCCGGTACAATATTTCGTTTTTAAGTTCCTTTTTAAATGTAAACCGCTCGCCTATTATACCATCCTATATATATGGACGTTTATGAGCTATTTTCCATTCTTGTGGGACAATAAATTAATGACGAGGTATTGACAAACAATGACAAAAAACTACTAACTGTACACATTACACATTATTAAGTGAAAAAATAAAATCATTAAAAGTAATTAATAAGTTCCTTCTTCTAACAAGTTGTATAATTTCGGTGGCGTCCAAAATCCCGACAGCCAAAATCCCGACAGCCAAAATCCCGACAGCCAAAATCCCGACGGCCAAAACACCGACACGCCAGAATCCCGACAGGGTAAAAACCCCGACATGCAACAATCCTCGCATAAGCAAAAATCCCGACCACTACATTTTGAATATTCTAACAATAAAACACGAAAACGTTTGTTTTCTATACTTCCACAAAATTTATTATATCTAAGTGACTACAGCTGTTTCGGCGGAGTGCCTTTCTCAAGTAATATAGTTTACAATTTGTTTGCCTTTTTAATCTTCAACTGAAGAGGTTGAGGAGTGGGGAGCTGTTTGTCTCGAGTTGGTCATTCAGAATTACATCTGTATTTTTCAGTTTATTAATTTCCATAGATTCTAAAAAAGATAGCTTAAGGCCTTTATTTTGAATATGTAGAATTTGAAACTCTTCATTGAAAGAATGATTATGATCTAGAAGGTGAAGTGCGTATGTAGAAGTGTCTGTTTTTCTATTGTTGAATGCCCTTTTGTGTTCTGCTATCCGTTTGTCAAAAGTTCTGCCAGTTTGACCGATGTACGTTTTCGGACAGTCACCACAAGTTAGTTTGTACACACCACTCTGTAGTTGCTTTCTCTTTCGGCTTTTATTGTTCTTAATATATTTGCTTAAGTTGTTGTTAGTTCTGAAAGCTGGTGTTATTCCTTTCTTTTTTATGTATCTGGCTATTGTTGTTGTTATCTTGCCAGTATATGTGAGAGAGCAGATCTTTTTTAGAATCTATGGAAATTAATAAACTGAAAAATACAGATGTAATTCTGAATGACCAACTCGAGACAAACAGCTCCCCACTCCTCAACCTCTTCAGTTGAAGATTAAAAAGGCAAACAAATTGTAAACTATATTACTTGAGAAAGGCACTCCGCCGAAACAGCTGTAGTCACTTAGATATAATAAATTTTGTGGAAGTATAGAAAACAAACGTTTTCGTGTTTTATTGTTAGATAAAATGAACTTCCATCAAGTAACGGTCGAATCCATCAATTATTTTGAATATTTACTGTTTCCTTTTCAAATGCAATACCAAATCATATTATAAGGATACCGTATTGAAATTGAAAAATTAATTACTTACTAATAAGTACGGGTACTAATTATTATGTATTTTAAAAGAAAAAATCATTAAACACTTCATTTTATAATATAAAAGCTATACTTACTGAAATGGAAGGTTGTAAGTGACATGCTGATATCTATTATATGAAAGTAAACTTAAATTCAGGATTTGTTTATACATATTATATTATTGGACTATAATTGGCAAACAAAATAATTTAATTCATATACCCATGTTAGAAATTTTATTTAGAAAATTAGTTCATATTAAATGGTAAATACTTTTGTTTAGTTACAAAAAATAAAAAACAGATGGCCATAAACAAAAAACCAGAAATGAATGTAATTATATGTTAAAAAGGAACTTTGAACTTATCAAACATGTCGGGATTCTGGCGTGTCGGGATTCTGGCGTGTCGGGATTTTGGCCTGTCGGGATTCTGGCGTGTCGGTATTTTGGCCGTCGGGATTTTGGCTGTCGGGATTTTGGGGTACCCGTATAATTTATATACAGTAAAATGGTACGTAAAATCAAGATTTTCTTTAAATTTGGCAACTATGTGGCAGGTGTTTTAATATTGTTCTGTTGGTTGGATAGGATAGGTTAGTTTCCGTTCAATAAAAATCGTAGCCAACGTCGTCGATGCTCATGATTTATAATGTGGGTATGAAAAATGAAAATAATATTTGTGAAAATAATTTATGAGAATAATTTATGAAAAATGAAAATAAAAATATGGGTAAATTTTTTTTAGAAAGGAGAATATAATTATTGATGAGCTCGAAAAAAATACTGTCTTAAAAATACATACCTACTTACTTTTTAACACTACTTTATTGAACAACCTGCTTAACAAAAACCTGTGAACTAACTAAAAACAAATTTGTTTTTATTACCCCTTTCACTATAAATATCAGTAGTTGTTTATTTTCGCGGGATGACCACAAAAAAATACATCAATAAAACTAACCTGGTTTTAGCGGTTTTGTTTTCGTTGACAAGGTCACAGATACGTCGTCGACAGTGTTGACAATGTCGATGTACTGCTGATTATGGGTTTATAGCGTATAACAACACTACTCAATAAAGAAAATTTGGTATTGGTGGGAGCGGTGAATGACTCGAGTTTTAACTGATAATAGCCTGGTGATAAGTAATTTGTAATTTGTTCTGTATTAGATAATTCTTTTATTTGTTGAACACCTGACTGCTACTACATACAGTTAAGTCCATGAGTCTTTACCCGTGCGTCATCGTTTAAAGCATACGAAATATGTAAGTCGATGATAAGTCGGAAATTGAAATTTACTAAACGTAACAGCAAGTGACAGTAAGTAGCTACTACTCCTATTACGCGTTAAAATTTGAGTTATCAAAAATATGTGTTTTATCTCGCCAGGTATTAATGACGCACGGGTAAAGACTCGTGGACTCAACTGTATATGAGAAGTGCGGTGGCATCTGTTTCAAGTTGTTTATTTTAAGTTTATTGACAACATAAGTCGGTTAGAGTTTATAGACTTACATTCAAATGTGTTCAATTGGGTTAAGATCGGGACTACGAACTGGCCATGGTAACACTTTAATCCGGACCTCATTAAGGTACTCACGGGTGAATTTTGCGGGTTATCCAACAGTGTACAGGGTTATTCACTATATTTTGACCCCCTGTAAACTGCTTTATTTGCAGAATTAGAAAAAAATGTAAAATACAAAAGTTATTCGATTTTTAAATTATGATTTTTTGACATATATATCATACTAGTGACGTCATCCATCTGGGCGTGATGACGTAATCGACTATTTTTTAAATGAGAATAGGGGTCGTGTGATAGCTCCTTTGAAAGGTTATTCAATTCTCTATTCAGTTGTATAAACATTAAGATAATTATTGGTACAGGGTGACCACACCATGATCTGTGGTCTCCATCTCTTTCGTTTGTATGTCCATGGTCTCCACTCTGTAATAATTTTATTCCATCTTTCGTCTTTTTGTCTAATAGTATGGCCGGCGAATTTCCATTTTTCAGTAGCATCCTTAACTTTTGTAACATTTCTTACCCAGGAATTTCTTTTTCTATCTGACAGTCTTATGTTGATAATTTGTCTTTCCATTGCTCTTTGTGTTTTTGCCATTCTGTCCATATTCGCTTTTGTGAACGTCCATGCCTGACATCCATATGTAAGGACCGGAAGAATACATTGGTCGTAGAGTTTCGTTTTGAGATATTGAGGGTATTTTTTATTCTTCAATATGAAGCTGAGCTTACCAAACGAGGCTCACGCTAACTTAGTTCGTCTCTTTATTTCTGCTGTTTGGTTGTCTCTATTCAATTTTATTATTTGTCCCAAGTATATGTATTCATTCACTTCTTCTATTTGGTTTTGTTTAACTACGATGCTTAACTCATCTTCTTGATTTGTTATCACTTTTGTTTTGCTGTAATTCATATTTAATCCAACTTTACTGGCTTCTTGGACTAGTTGTTGTATCATTATTTGTAGTTGTTCCTTGTCTGTAGCGATAAGGACGATATCGTCAGCGTATCTTAGGTGATTTAAATATTGGCCGTTAATAATGATTCCATATTCTTCCCATTGTAATCTCTTGAAAATGTCTTCTAGTGCTTGGTTGAAGAGTTTCGGCGAAATGGTATCTCCCTGTCTAACACCTCTTTTGATAGGTATAGGGTGTGTATTTTGTTCAACTTGGATCTAAGTTGTGGCCTTACTATATATATTAGAGATTAGTTCTGTATACCTGTAATCTACTCTGCTATTGTGTAGTGATTGTTTTACTGCCTAGTTTCTATGGAGTCGAATGCCTTTTCAAAATCTATAAATTTGGTAAATAAATAAATAAATGAATACCAAATACCCAAATCGGAGTACAAATAATAAAGTTATAGATTGTCAAACTTAATAAAAAATTTTGGGTGGCGGAATTTTGTGCCGGTGAGTGTAGAATAAATGAAAAATTGCTGTAATATTAATCTATTCAAATGAGATACAGTTACATGAAATTTAATCATGTAAAAGTTAATCATAAACAAATTTTTCCTGTAGATAAGTTTCTATTTTGTAAAAAAAAGTATTAAAAAATGTGGATCATTTGTCAAAATCAGTATCTGAGAACTTTGTACCCGTACAATTTGTTGACACCCATATGGTAGATTTTTAATATATATGCATATTACCTATACTTTAACTTTTACGATTCACACCGGTGTGACATGATATAAATCGTCGTACAATATTTTATAGTACGTTTTATGGGAGAAGGTATCTCACTGAGCTGTCTTAGTTTCATTAACAGCACGGTTGTAACTTTGCTTCGAATATTCCACCAAAGGTTAGTTCTCCTAAATTCTCAGCGCATATATGAAATAGTAATTAACCAGCTGCTTGAGGCATCTTCCCCTTGGAGTTCCTTCTCCTATTGGCGGTTGGAAATCATTATATAGAGATTCATTATATAGAACTTTATTCACAGCTATCCCAGATAGTTAAGTTGAACCAAGATTAAACCATTCCCTTAAACTATTCATGATCAGCATCATCAGTTTCGTCACAGCTCATTATGAGCCAAAGCCAATATATTTTAAATCGTCCTCTCAGTTATCTTGATGTCTTGAATCTTGGTGATGAATTTTACGTTAGATTCCCAAAAACTTCTATATAAGTTGCAACGCCTGCGCCACAAAGCTTGCTCTTTTACTCCTTTACATATTCTTTCGAGTTGTGGATATATAGAAGAATTCTGAAAATATCATGGACAGAGCACGTCCCAAACAAAGAGGTTCTGAGAAAGATGAATAAAGAAATGGAAGTCTTAAATACAATCAAAACCAAAAAATTGGAATTTCTCGGACATATTACACGTGGAGAGATATACAACTTGCTCCAACTCATTATGCTAGGGAAAGATTCAAGGAAAAATGAGCATAGGAAGACGCAGAATATCGTGGCTGCGCAACCTGAGAGAATGGTACGGATGTACATCAAAATATAAAATATATAATAATTTGTAAAGCCAGTGTAACACCAATAATGACATATGCATCAGGAACAAGACTCGATACATCCACAACACAAAGACTACTGGAAACGACAGAGATGAGAGTTGTATTTTATATATGAAGAATGTTTATATTTTTATCAATTGCAAATACCGTCAAAAAGATAAAAAGTCAAACTTTTCGTCCAACATTTACTCACGTACTCCTTTGGTGGAATTATCGTTAAGTTAAATGCATAGAAATCTCACCAGGCAGTGGAACCGAATACTTAAGATTTATTGTTGCGAGATTTATAACATTCTAACATTCTTAGACCATTTCAGAGAGCATGGAATTAATGGTACTGCTACAACCTATTCAAAATATATTTATTATAAATAGGGCGGCAAGATATTTCTGCAATTTCTGCACGCGATGTGTTTTTAAAAATTTACGCAATAAATTTACTCAAATGTATATCCTGAACAGTTTCAGCATTTACATAAAGTTCTTTTTATTAACACACTTCTCGGTATTTGAACTACAGCTAAGCCGCACTTGGTTTATCATTTTATAATTCCTTCATGCCTTAATTCCCTAATTTCTCTACATTCTGTAATAATTTAAGAAGAAATCCTCACGGCGGACTTACACGCAGTGGGAAAGTATTTTCCTAAATGGAGGTTCCAACCAAACGCTACGAAAACAGAGGTTTCCAGTTTCCACCTAAATAACAAGCTTGCAGGAAGAATACTCAACATCCAATTCGAAAACGCCACAATTGCCTACAATAAAACACCAAACTATCTTGGGGTGACTCTTGACAGAACCCTACCCTTCAAGGAACATCTGACAAATACAGCGGAAAATCGGACTTAAATCCAGAAACAACATCATCCAGAAGCTGTGAGGCACAATATGGGAGCATCGGTTTCTACCTTGCGATCATCTGTCTGGGCCTTGTCTTCTCAACTCCGGAATACTGCTCTTCAGCCTGACTTAACAGCCCACATATACAAAAAGTCGATGGGCAATCGAACAATACAATGAAAATGATTGCTGGCATTATCAAATCTACCTCTACACAATGGCTCCCAGTACTGAGCCACATTCCACCACCCAAACTACGACGCATACACTCACTCACTAGCGAGTACAGAAAGTACTGCCAATAAAAACAGCAAAGATTGCTGTGGAAAATGAATTCAATTTAACGACCACATGGACTCGAGAATGGATGGAACAACAAAATAGCACCTTACACTGTATCACACAAAAATCACCAGGTTTTGACTTACCACGCGATACATAGACTATGCTGAACCGAAAGATAGATCTGCTGGACTCTTTTCTGGTTTAAAAATCATTAGGATTTGTGCCATTTTCCAGGTGCGATGGAAGTAGTTGACACGCAGAATTGTATTGAATATAAGAGTATTCGTTGTATGCACTTATTTGAGACTTCTTTCTGAGTCTTGCTAGAGATTAGGAGGCTAATTATTTCTTTCATTATTGTTTGCTTGTGAGGCAGATCCATTTGAATCGGTGTTGTTAGAAACTGGATTAATAACTGTTTCTTCTGTTAGATCTGATTAGTTTGACCGGCGAGGTCCAATCCGTTAAGTACATAACGCAGGAGTGCCACCAGCAGCGGGCCTACAGTGATAGTCCCCAAGATTTTCTGTTTGCGACGCCCGTCGCCCTTATGTAGTTAAGTCGATTAACTACATAATATACAATCTGAATGTTTGCGTATAAATTAGATATGATTAAGCTTGTTTATACAGTGTGTAAGGGTTTATCAACATCCAAAATTGAGATCAACACATATTCATTTAATTCTTAAATGTACTAGAAACGAAACCAAAACATACACATTTGTTTACATTTTAGTAGGTCACCTAGATTTGTTAGAAGCACCAGTCGACAATATTGCATAGTCAACTAATTCATATTTTCGTAAGTCATGGTCAAGCTGAGTCGACAATATAAACAAACTACATGTTACAAGTTTGTTTATATAAACATGAAGGTATGGTGATTCATTCTAATTCATTCGTATTAATAAAAAGATCATTCTTAATCCAGATGCACTAGCAGATGGTTTTACCGTGAGCACATCAACTATTTACTGTGGTCTTTATAGTTGGTAATAAACAAGTAGTTATAAATATTGTTTAATTCAGCAACCCGTATTGGTAGGGGGTAACTACCCCCAACTACCCTAAGATGTTTCCCGAGGGTGCATACCCGCATAACTTGCGTGTGTCTGCGTAACTTGGAACCATATGGGAAACTTTTTTAATATCAATTTTACGAAAAAAAGTTATTCTTCATAAAGTGCTCTGCATAGTCTAAAACCTAAGATGCAATCATCAAATATCAAATTTTATCAATAATATACGAGGTATGTCCAAAAATATGAATTTCTCTCTAGAGTAAAGTGCCTTTATATTTCACAATATCGAAAATTGTCATTGAGAAATGTTGATTGTAATTAAAAATTATGCTATAATCTGCATTTACACTCTTCTAATTGAAAAAAAAAAAATTGAAAATGTTCCTCAAATTACGGATACTCAACATCATTTTTATTTAAGATAACTCCGTTATTATTAATTTTGCGAAAAAAAGTTATTCTTTATAAAATGTTTGATTAGTCAAAAAACTAAGATGTAATTATAAGATATCAATTTTTTTAAATTATAGGTATACGAGGTTTGTCAAAAAATATGAATTTTGTTCAAGGGTAAAATACCTTTATAGTTCACAATATTTCAACTAGAAGGATGCAATTGCATATTGAAACATAGTTTTTAATTCTGAACAACTTTTTATAACAACAAATTTCAATATTCTGAAAAATAAAGGTACTTTACTCTTCAGCGAAATTCATATTTCTTGACATACCTCGTATAAAATTGACAAAATTTAATATCTTATAATTTTATCTTAGTTGTTAGACTATGCAGAACGTTTTATAAAGAATAACTTTTTTTCGTAAAATTAATAATAACGGAGCTATCATAAATAAAAATGATGTTAGGTGTCTGTGATTTGAGGAAAATTTTCAAAAAAAATTTTTTCAATTAGAAGAGTGTAAATGCAGATTATAACATAATTTTTAATTACAAACAACTTTTCTGAATGACAATTTTCGATATTGTGAAATATAAAGGCACTTTACTCCTGAGCGAAATTCATATTTTTTGACATACATCGTATGCTGTTGATAAAATTTGATATCTGATGATTGCTTCTTAGGTTTTAGACTATGCAGAGCACTTAATAAAGAATAACTTTTTTTCGTAAAATTGATATTAAAAAAGTTTCCCATATGGTTGCAAGTTACGCAGACACACTGTATATAATAGTATCAGTTCTAAAATTCTAAATTTAACCAAAATTTTCTTTACTACATTTTCGTATTTACAGCCAATTCCTACATTTCCTTTGCCACTCCCGTTTATACGAGATAACTGTTTCAAAAGAACCCTCCTCATGTCGCTATTTACAATCGAAATCCATTTTTATCTAATAAGAGATCTAAATCTGCATTTGATCATTAATCAGTCAGAAGTCAAGCTCCCTTACCTTTGGTATTTATCAGACATGTTTGCTTGGAAGATCCATCCTGAATACGCATGTTATTCATCAAAGAAACTCACAGCTGTCATTCTCGATTTGTTTAGGAGTCGGTGTACTGTGTGGACTACCGAAAAAACTATTCGACTTTGATATAGAAGATAAAAAATGTTGAGCAACAAGTAGGTGATTTACGTAGATGATTTAAATCGGCGTGGCAATGGAAAATATAACGTAGAAATAAACTACTATTACATGTGTATAAAAACCAAATAAGTAAATAGATGCAATCTTCTTAGTTTTCGGGTTTAAGTAATATTTCTTAATGAGTGTTTATTTGGTCATTAGTCATTACAGTCAAACCCGCTTATTAGAATACCTCTTAAAGGAATATCCCGGTTTAAGGAATAGAAGTTTGAGGTACCGAAACGTTTCTACTACCGACTAATGATCGGTTATTAGAATATCCCGGTTATAAGAATACTTCTGATTGGCACGAAAGCTATTCCAATAAGCGGGTTCGACTGTATATTATTAATATACCGTGTGTCGATTTGAAAAGGTGTCAAAATTACCGTGTGTTCCTATAGAAAATGTAAAAATATGCACAAACACGTCAAAATTTGTGAGGGGGACATTTTGTAGACAAAAATCTTTTTAGAGTTTTGAACTCTACAATTAATATCCGTACTAGCCCAGTAAATGAACGGGAAATACGGCGATACCGTGTAATTTTCAGGGGCAACTCCGAATTGCAAGAAAATCTGAGTTTAGGTTCTACTTACCCTCTACTTCAAAGTTGAAATTGTGCCGTTGGTTTCTTTTACTTGGGGGGTGACAGTCACCCCTTCTCGGGGGTGAAAAAACATAAATTCAAGATAAGACCGGAAATGGATAAATTGACTGATTTTAAGCAACTTTTGTTCTATACAGTTTTTTTATGTAAGTCAATACTTTTCGAGTTATTAGCGATTGAAAATGTTTATTTTTCGACAAAAAAACTACGTTTTCGGACGGTTTTTCGCAAATGACTCAAAACGTAAATATTGGTCGAAAAAAATATCCTTGGCAAAAGTGTAGCTTATAAAAAACCGAAAAAAAAATGTGTATCAGTAAAGTCTATCAATCGAGTAAAAGCAAAGTTGTAGCTCATGAAAAATACGTTCTTATGCGTCTAATTCCAAATCGAATATTTCAAGGTGAAATCACCGAAAAACTAAGCGCTTTTCGGGAAAAACCTATTTAAACTTTTTTAAAGTGTTTATAAAAAGCTTTATTTTAATTGTTCATAGAAAGTTTCTAGCATTAAAAATAAGCGAGTTACGATCAAAATAAAGTGGGCCCTCTTTTTTTGGTAAAAAAAAATCATGAAAATCTCCCCGTGTTTAGCTCCCCAAATGAAATTAATCGCTACCGCTTTACAAAAAATTTACTTACTTGTCTGTTTTATATATAATTTGTCAGTCTCACTGGTTTAAAGTACTTATTTTTGAAAGGGTTATAGTTAAAAAAGCTTGAACGGGTCACTAATCATGAGTGTATGCAAATTTTGAACAGCCATATCCTAACCAATTTTTGTCTTGCGGAAAAACAAAATGAAACTAGCATATTTATAATAGCAAAACCTACATTTTTTTACCTTTAAGATTTTTTTATCACTAATACTTTTTAAGTTATTTTGAAAAAAGGAAATTTTTCAAAAATTTTTAGAACTTTTTTTTTACTATAAAACCTCATTTTTTCAAAAATAAGCACTTCAAACCTATCAAACTTACAGATCATATAAACAATATACTTACATACAGTTAAAATAAATGGTAAAGCGGTAACGATTAATTTTATTTAAGGTGCTAAATAGAGGGAGGTTTCCACAATTTTTTTACATAAAAAAAGGGGCCAAATTTTTTCAGTGTAACTCGTTAATTTTTGGTGCTAGAAACTTTTGTAAAAAACAAAAATGTAAAGCTTTTTTTATATACTTTAAAAATGTTAATAAGATTTTCCCGAAAAGTGCCTAATTTTTCGATGATATCGCGTTGACTTATTCGATTTGGAATTAGACGAATAAGAACGTATTTTTCATGAGCTACAACTTTGCTTTTGCTCAATTTATATACTTTACTGATACACCATTTTTTATTTTTTTTATATACTACACTTTTGTTAAGAATATTTTTTTCGATAAAATATTTACTTTTTGAGTTATTTGCGAAAAACGGTCTGAAAACGTAGTTTTTTTGTCGAAAAATCAACATTTTCAATTGCGAATAACTCGAAAAGTATTGACTTACGTAAAAAACTTTATAAAACTGAAGTTGCTTATAATCGGTCAATTTATCCATTTCCGAGCTTATCTTAAACAGGCGTTTTTCACCCCTCGAGAAGGGGTGACTGTCACCCCCCAAGTAAAAGCAACCAACGGGATAAATTCAACTTTGAAGCGGAGGGTAAGTAGAACCTAAATCCAAATTTTCATGCAATTCGGAGTTGCCCCTGAAAATTACACTCCAAAACGGTCATTTATTGGGCTATACGGTTTCATTTGATTTTTCCAAAAGTACTGAAAATAAATATAATGTTTGTGATATTTTTGAAAAAGTGGATGCCTATTTTCAAATCGGAGAGGGAAAGAATAATAATGAACTATAGATGAGTTGCTTACAATTTTCTATTGCTAATAGGTTTTGGATAGTTAAGTTCTCATCTAACTTGGGAATGTAACAAGAATGTATATGAGCGGGGGCCAGGGAAAGTCGATTCTTACGAATCTACTTATATATCAAAGCAAAATTGTCAAAACCTTTGAGGATCGATGTCGGGTATATACTGATTTCCCCAAGGCATTTGATAGGGCGAACCACGTTATATTATTAAATAAACTGGATACTTTAGGGTTTTTACCCTTGATTTTTAAATGGTTTTGGACCTATTGCTTGAAAATATCATAAAATATTATTTATTGTATGCACTTCTCTTTTGCAAGTATAGTTATAAAGCAGTTCCGGGAATACTTTTTCAGTCAAAGCGGCTGGCGGCTTTCGAACTTTTAGATATTTTTCTCGTCTCCGTGTGTAGACAGGCCGCTCAAGTAGAATACTTCCTCAGCTTCTCCTGTTCATCGTAAAAGGCATCAAATTGGAGCAGCTGTCCGCTCTCCTCTAGCCAAGCTCCTAACCTGTCCCTGTGTGATAGTTAATACTCCCAACTATCATACGACACCCACCCCTACCCAACATAGGTACACGTCCCGATACCCAAACCTATAGCCGAGGAGAAAACCTCTGAAACCAGTGGAGGAAACCACTGAATCAAACGGATATGCATAGGGATGATCGCTATGTATCATCCGCCACCCCAACCTTAAGGTGTAACACCATCATGCAGAAGGGGTGATGGCCCAGGGGTAACATAGTGGGTTACAAGCGATGCCTAAGGGAGACGGCGAACCCGAGTGGGAAATAGCCTTGGAGGGGCAAGGGCGCACTGCCCCACTGAACCGATCAGCACGACCCAACTTGTAGGAAGAAAAATGGGAGAAAAAAGGAAAAACAATAAAGACGGAAGAGAGAGTAGCGGGGCGAAAGAGAAAACAAAAGAGGGAGGAAAAAAGGAACGGACGAAACTCGAGGGGAGAAAAGCTGGAGACGAGAAGTGGAAGAAAAGGAATTAATCGTATCTAGAACCAGTGCAATGAAAAGCAATGGAAAATACAGAGAAAATAAGAGGAAAAAGAGGGAAGGAAGAGAGAAACAGCAAACGAAGAGAGAGGAAGAAAGAAAGAGAACAGGAAGAGAAAAAGAGGGAGAAGAGAACAGACAGACAGACATTTCATTTATTAAAAATAATAGGTGAAAATAGTTTCTATCCTTGTGGAATCGGTACTCACCGGAAGGACAGCAGACGTTCAGATACAATTAGCGTCTCTTTGGATAGACAATGAAGTCGACTTTTCAAAGTAACAAGACATTTACTCAACACATTACTTCTGCACACTTCTTTAAATACTAGTAAGGTACATTTTTCTAAAGTGTTGAAATTGGAAGAGGGCGGCAAATATTAAGTTGCACACGGGCGGCCAACACCTTGGCGGCGGCCCTGGCCAGACTGTTAGTATATATTGTTTAGTAGATTTTGGGTATTATGGTATATTACTCTAATAAACGCTTTTGACGCAATCGAAGTATCACAGTTAAAGTCTTTAGTCTATCTATCTATGAATATAGGAAAAAATATCACCTATTTTCTCTTTAATGCAAGTCACTCTGTATGTAAATCGTAGGAATCCAGCCTCACAATGCGATACATCATTATCTACTGCTTCTGTAACATCCAACAGCGGCATCCTGAGAAAATTGACCTTTATTATAATCATCTGAAATATTTATGAAGTATTACGGACATACAGTCATTCTGACAGGAGCCGCCTTTATCTACGAAATGTATTCATTTATGGCAAAGAAATTGGATGTGTGTAACAAAAAAATCTACTTCTTAGATCCGGTTTGTTGTAAATGAATGGCTTTGTGGCGTTTGTGGTGATCGAAAGTTCTTAATTTAGTTGGTTATTACTTTTAATAGAGTTTTATATATAGATGGATAGAAATATGAGGTGTTTCCTCCTAATAGCTTTGGAACAATTTTAGTGCTAAATTATCCGTAAAGAATTCAGTTGACAACAAGTGGCATTACCGCATTTTATTATATTATTTTTTCGTGATCTAATTTTTATTATATCTGTTGTTACGGGAATCTTCCATAATCACTTTTATTAATTTTGTGAAATTGTTGGTTACAAGGTTGGTTATTTGTCCTCTTACAAGGTAGTTGGTCGTCAACAGATACAGATTGGTATTGGTATTTGGCTAGTTTTCGGGTAGGAATGTGTCTATCCGCTTAACAATATGATATCTTTCAACATAGACAGTCTCATAATGTTAATTAACTATGATACTTTAATTATGTAATTTAACCTTTAACTACCCGCGCATCAAGCTATAACATAACTACACGCGTGGCGTACTTTGTACGCCACAAGAAAATACACTTAAAAACAGCGGATTTGTTTAATTTTTTTTGAAAAAATACACTTAGTTGTTTGTTATAAACCTTATTCGGCAACAGTGAATACTTGGAGTTCCTTTTCAGTAAGCCAATTGGGATTTATAACTGGAATCATGGAATAACTGGATTCCATGATAAATAAAATTACTAATAAAAAATTTTTTTAAATGTGATTTTTTACAGGAGAAAAAGTATTGTTTACAAAGAAAAATATATTTTTTGCCATAATGACTAAAAAACAATTAAAATATGTGCTTATATTACGACTTATAGTAATATAATCCTGGGGTATATTGTCCACCACCGGAAACAACAAATAATAAAATGTAAATTACGATCTTTCCAGAACGCCGATTATAACGAAACTAAAACCAAATTGTAAAGCACATTCCAGTGATAGGTTAGAAAAATAAGCAAGGTCAAAAATTAAATTTTGAAATATATTTCCAGTAGAATTCTTATATCTGGCGTACAAAGTACGCCAGCGCGTGTAGTTAAAGGTTAAAGTGTGTTTTAACCAATGAACTGTCAATACGGATGGAATGGCCATGTCCCATTCAAATAGTGAAGCAAGATTGACACCAACATACAAGAGAGAGGTCCTAGAGAGAGACAGACAAGGTGGTGGAAACTTTGACAGGCCGTGTAATTTGAGTTGCCTATATAAATGGACCCGATTGAATCAGTATTTACAGTTCGTTGAATATTTTAACTTATATTTTAACTTGGCTAAGGCCTAATGCTGATTGGCAGTACATATTTCAAAATTCAACCACTTTTTTGTATTTAGGGGATAAATAGAGTACACAGTGCCATACTTGGTGTTTAAATACTTTTCAGAATTGTTATTTGTATTTATCAAAACAAACACCTACTTTCCTAAAGTATTTGGGAGTTAAATAGTTTTAAAACTGTTTAAATGCTAAATTAGTGTTTTATATAAAGTGAAGAAGTCCTTGATTATGTTATTGTTACTTTTTTTTCAATAATTTTACGTAGGTATATACATACTTACAATTTATTCTATTGTAACTAAACTCCCACAATGCATAAACACTTTTAGGAAACGGTTCCAACAGGTCTATTAAGGGTAATAGCATTGTAATATGTAGTAATAAATTTGCTGAATCAGTTTCACCTCTGTGTTCAATATTTTTAACTTTCGTGTGCCACTTCTTTAAAAAAGCTTTATAATAAAGAATTAAATTCGAAAAAAGCGTTGTTGCAATGTGTGTGGCCTAACTTAACTGTGGCATGTTAATTTAAAAACTGAATAACATTTTTTACAAAATTTTGGAATATGTTTGTAGAACAATTTTAACAGCTGTTTTTAATATAGATTTCAATCCTCTACAAATAGTCTCTCATGTCTTTTGATGTAAAATATTTATTACTACAACTTTCAACTACCGTCTACCGCTATGAATTTTTTTGTTTACGAAAGGTGGCGATTATCTTCCCTCTTTCCCTGGCTATTGCTCTCATTCTGACCACATTAAATCCCTTCATTTGTATTTAAATACGTCAGAACTCTCTTTTTCATTAAAAGAAGTACTGGTTTTAGTCTTTGCTTTTGGCATATTCTATTTTGTAGGTTTTAGAACTGCGCCATGATGTGTATCACTTAATGACAATGACAAAAAGACAGATTAAAACCAGTACTTCTTTAAATGAAGAAGAGAGTTCTGACGTATTTAAATACAAAAAAGTATTTAAATTTGGAAATACTGCCCCATCAACCCAGTTAAAAAAATATGAGGTCCATTTCCCCGATTTAAGTTGATATAGGCAACTCAAATTACACGGCCTGTCAAAGTTTCCACCACCTTGTCTGTCTCTCTCTAGGACCTCTCTCTTGTATCGTGGCTGCATTAGTTGTCTTTGTGCCTATTCCATCCGTATTGACAGTTCATTGGTTTTAACCTAAGAGAGAGGTCCTAGAAAGAGACAGACAAGGTGGTGGAAACTTTGACAGGCCGTGTAATTTGAGTTGCCTATATCAACTTAAATCGGGGAAATATAAAAGTCTAAATATAAAAGTAACATAAAAACATAATCAAGGACTTCTTCACTTTGTATAAAACAGTCACTAATTTAGTATTTAAATAGTTTTAAAATTATTTATCTCCCAAATACTTTAGGAAAGTAGGTATTTGTTTTGATAAATACAAATAACAATTCTGAAAAGTATCTAAACACCAAGTATGGCACTGTGTACTCTATTTATCCCCTAAATACAAAAAAGTGGTTAAATTTTGAAATATGTACTGCCAATCAGCATTAGGCCTTAGCCAAGTTAAAATATAAGTTAAAATATTCAACGAACTGTAAATACTGACTCAATCGGGTCCATTTATATAGGCAACTCAAATTACACGGCCTGTCAAATTCTCCAACACCTTGTCTGTCTCTCTCTAGGACCTCTCTCTTGTATGTTGGTGTCAATCTTGCTTCACTATTTGAATGGGACATGGCCATTCCATCCGTATTGACAGTTCATTGGTTTTAACACCAATTCTGTACACATTTTCTCTGATGATGGTCCGATTGGATCAAAAACGTTTTGATACATTATATACTTTCTGCAAATAAACTTTTTTATCGCATGCCTAGATTTTGTGTCACATTAGAACTAATAAAATAGATTATCTATAACATGAAATTGAACTTAACTGACTGATTTGGCAACATAGAGAAATAGTCACTGTCATCACAATGTATATTCTAACAATATTGTGCCTTCGTCTTTGATAGTGTCACGTACTGCCGACGCACTGTTGCCAAAGGTTCGCAGAATTTTCGAAAAACAGTGCTGCTATTATCTCTCGAATTAATATTGATGTAGTGTCTTAAGGAATAATTTCAAAGAATAGTTGTAAAATCATCACATTTGTAAAAGTAAATAAAACAGTATAAAATCATCCCAACCATGAGTTTATTACTCGATATAATATGCAGTAACTTTCTTAAAAATGGTTTTGTATAGAGACAAAAAACTTTTTTTGTCAGTGTTCCCTAATAGAAACCAAACTAAACTTTTTTATTTTTTTAATAGTTATTTATGATAATAAGTGTTAAAAGTACACGTTTAAGGCATGCATGTGAAAGTAAGGCACATGAGTGCCTTAAATATGTACTTTTTAACACGCATATCATACAATATTTTTTCTACAAACGTAATTACAGGACAATATCTACAAAAACTTTTACTTGAACATACTGACATACCATTTTTATATTTTTTTGACATTACATCATAATTGCCTATACGCTGTGAGCTCGTACGTAGAGGGGATATTTAAAAATTCGCGAGCGCTAGTAGTGACAAGTCTGTAAACGTTTGCTGGAAATTTGACATAAATGTCAAAGTGATTAATTTAAAATTAAAATTAAAAACATTAATTATAAAAAATATTAGTTGGTCGAAGCTGTGGTATATATTTTTACCTTAAATATACTTACGTTTTAAATACTGAATTTAAGTTTTTTTAATGTTCCGTAATATGTAATTATAAATTAATCTATTAACCTTGGCGCCATCTACACGATAATTGTGAAAGTATCCGAAGTAAGAAATTAATATTTCATCAATAGAACGTCAAAATGATTAGCAAAATCTTAAAAAAATCGATTACAATTTAATTACTTTTTTGCGTTGTAAATATTAAGCGATAACAATTAAATAATAAATTTAAAAATTACCGGTGAAAGTTGAATTAGTCATCCGCTAGGGGCGACACCAGCGAAGCTCAGAGCGTATACGGTCAATACGAACTGCAGTGCCTTAAATTTTTTTTAAAGCACTAGTGCATTAAAGTAGCATTTTTAACGCTCGTATGGAGTGCTAAAAATTGCATTTTTAACACGGTTGTAGAAAAAAATAGTTAAACTAAAATCGTACAAAAATAAATTATTAATGCTCTTAAAAAGAAAAGAAAATAAATCTAAAACTTCAGTATGTACTAATCTGTCAGTTTCCATTTAGATTTTTTTTGTTTTTTAGTTTGTAACGAAAACTGTTATTATTGTCTATAAATTTCAACCCGTACTACTCATACAAATAATGACTGACGATATTTCTTGTTTCAGATGGTTCTGTCATTTCGATGACGACAACTACGTTAATGTGCCGAGACTAGTCCGATTTCTGGGGGATTACAACCCCAGAGATGAATGGTATTTGGGGAAACCCAGCATCCAGGCTCCACTCGAAATAGTCAAGAAGGAGAAAAAAGTTGTGGTAAGTGAAAGAGAGTTATTATTGTCGATGTTTTTCTGGGGAAGTGAATTTGGTCGCGGAGTTTTAAGACTGTGAGTTTATTTTTCAAAGTTATAGTAGTCGGAGAGCGAGATTTTAGATCGATACAAGTTAATACGACCTAATTAACAAGGAAAAAGTTTATCTATATCTTTTAACTTACAAGAAATCTGTTAGTAGCATCATATTTTTAAAAATATGTTTTCTAATTACTAATTTATCAACTCTAGTGATCTAAAAGCCTTGCATTTTTATTAGAGTTTTGCTCTACTAAGAGATTTGGATATTATATATTATTTATCTTTTTAAACTTAATAATAACTGCGAATGGATTGGATGAATGAATGGATTAGATGAATGAATGGATTGGAATGGATGAATCTGGATTGCGAATGGAGACGCGTAGTGTGAGTTTTCTTTAATAGACAAGATCTTTGTCCATGTCTCCATGTCTTGATACGAGATGTTTTATGAATGCCTCTGCTGCTGCTATTGTGGCTACAATACAATGCACAGCATTAACTAAACCCGGCAAACTTCACACATTACACAAGCTCTTGAGCTTTCGCATCTGGGGTTGGTTGACAATAACTGGGATGCTTATGGAGCTTTTCTTTATGTCTCCTGGCGACTTTTTTTAATTTCATTTGGAATAGATTCGACTTTAAGGTCTTTGCGCAAATTGTCATTACGAACATACCAAGTTTCTAAATTTCTGGAATTGCTTATTTTTGATACAGCCCCATAATTTTAAACCATAGGTCCACACCGGTTTCAATATCTGATTATAAATCAGTACTTTGTTCTGGATGAAAAGTTGAGAGTATCTATCTATTAGCCAATACAGATTTTTATACTTTATCTTCAACTGTTCAGTTTTATTCTTATAACATGCTCCTGCCATTCAAATTTTGAGTTTGACGTCCAGATTTAAACCCAGGTATTTCGCTGTTTTCTTATTAGCAACAATGTTGTTGTTTAAGATAATTGGAAGATTATTGATTTTCTTGTTAGTGAAGTTAATATGAACTGATTTCTGTTCATTAAACTTAATACGCCATTTTTTGAACCAGCGTTCTATGCCATTAATTGCATTTTGTAGGTTACTCGTAGATTCCTGGATAGTTGCTCCTATTGTCAGGACTGTTGATATCATAAGCAAATGTGGCTAGTTGAATGTTTTCTGTCTCCGGAATGTCAGATGTATACAAAAGGTATAGAACTGGTCCACGCTACCTTGTGGAACCCCTGCGTTTATTGGCTTAACTCAGAGTAGGTACTCGTTTTCCATTTTAACTCTAAATGTTCGCTGGTGTACATAGCTATGACTGCAATATTTCAACGAGTTGCATAGGAAATATTTTCTTTAGCTTCATTAACAGACCGTCGTGCCATACTTTGTCAAATACTTTTGCGATATCCAGGAATATTGCTGAACAAATTTTGTCCCCTTCCAATGCTTTCATGAGAGGTCATCAATACGCATTACTTCAAAACATAATGCAAGGAAAAATAGAAGGAAAACGCTATCCAGGCCGTAGAAGAATGTCATGGTTGCGGAATTTGAGAAAGTGGTTTGGCTACACCACTAATAAACTATTTAGGTCAGCTGTAAACTAGGCCAGGATAGCCTTGATGATTTCCAATCTCCGATAGGAGTGGCACAAGAAGAAGTAGAAGGAGCCTTTATCACGAAATCCAAACATACTTTCAATGTGTGATTTTGACAGTACCAATTGTTTTATTCTTGTTTTAAATCGTTTTTTTTTTGTTTTACTTTATTTTCAAATCCGGTTTTTTATATTCTTCTGTCGTGCTTATTATGTGTCTATTCTAGTAGAAATTTTACTTACCTCTAACTTAAAATTTTCGTGAATCTGGGGTAAACTATTTATGATTTTTACCTCTACTTTTATATGCCTTTTATCTTTCTCATCCTCTTCTTGTCTACTTTTCTCCTCCACCTTTTTTCTTTTCTTGTCTTGACTTCTATTCATTTTACTGTGTACGTCTCTCCTTCACCTCTTCTTCTTGTCTACACTTATCTCTTCCAAAGAGAGACTCTTGTTTAAGTCTCTTCTCTTTCTCTTCTTATTTTTGTCTACGCATCTTCTTCAGATATTTCTTTTCTGGCATACTCTTTTTCTCTCTTCTTCTTCTTCTTCTTCTTCTTCTTCCTCTTTCACTTTTAAAAGCCATGCAGGGGTCCGGACGTATCCATTCCTTTATCAAATTCAGAAGATCTTGTATTAACCATTAACAATTACTTAATATCTCTTTTATCAGATGTCAGAATCCAACTGAATGACATGTTCATCCCAACTGAATGATAGAACTATTCACATACTCAATTATGAAATACTACTGCAACTTGCATTGTCAACCTCCTGTTTATATACATTTTCTAACGTTCCAGATTTTTCGGAATATTTCGATGATATCTAGAACCTTCTAGATTTTTAATACATCGTCTTTTTGGTTAAGGGATTTTTTTCTATGTGAAATAAATGTTACGACGGAACTATCGTAACAGTACGCATTTACAATATTTAAATAAAGATAATTACACATAGCAGTTTATAATACGCTACAACGCCCTTATCACTTTATTATAAACGAAAATAAGTATTTTTTTGTCAATAAACTTTGTAGACGACAAATTCAATCCAACACAATATATTTCTAACTTCACGCTACATAGATTTCCACTTTCTTACATACAAGTTATGAATATATTTCAGAAGTTACTATATTGAACTTTGTGTCCAATTTGAATTGGTTTCCAACTACAGGAAGACGACGCTCGTTCGACCGACCAACATGGCCAAGTGATATATTGAAATGCAAAGCTTCTCTTTGAAGCTGTGTCTATCTACATATTCGAAATAGCGATATCTGAAAGCGGATCCTCAAGAGATGATACACTATACATGGCTTTGTTATAGTGAGAAAGGGGATAGTTTTATTTTGAAAAAGTTATTGTTCGAAAGAAAAAGTGAATGTGTTAACGGGTTTCTTTGTTCTTGGGAAGAATACACTATAGCAGAAGTGGATTCGAGAAAAAATTGTTGAAAATTCCTTAAAAAGCTCTAAAAATGATATCTCTCTCTCTCTCTCTTTCTCTCTCTCTCTCTAAATTTATATTATTTTTTATTATTAAACGCTTTTCTTTACTTCAATAGTTTGCATCAAATCTTTAGACGTTAATTTGACTGACTTTTCTTCAATGCAAATGAATGAAAATTTGCAGACATATGCATTCGCGGGTACAATACACGAATAGTCAATAAAAAAATTTACGTTTATTAATTGTTTAAATAAAAAAAACGATTTTAATGGAAAATGATTAAATTCTCTTGTTTTTTACAATGTAGAAACTTTTACGGATTGTAGCTAATGATATAAACTCTACATAATTTCACTTTTTACGTTAATTGTTTACGTTATGCTTCATAAATAAACAATAAAGTTTCAAATTTTGAACGCTCATGTATTTGTTTATATTATATAAATCGGCGTTTATTCGTGTCAAATTTCAATACGATACGAAACAACAGGGCCCCCGTAAGAGCTACTAGCGCCTGTGTGCAAAAAAGGATTTTGGCGCCCCTTAAGGCATTTTGGTTCATGTTTAATTATTTATTTCTTTGAAGGTAGGTAGGTATTTTGGTAGGTGCTTGAAATAAGGCAACAAACTGAACTTTAGAACTCATAATACGGTTTAATGAGTTTTCCTCGAAAATTGCTTCATTTTTAGGATATTTTACGTAGAAATATTCGATTTCGAATTTGACGAATAAGAACGTATTTTTCATGAGCTTAAATTTTGGTTTTACTAGGTCTATAGACTTCATGAATATACCATTTTCTTCGTTTTTTATGAGCTACATTTTTGATAGTGTTTGTTTTTCGATAAAATACTTCGTTTTTGAGTTATTTGAGAAAAAGAGCCTAAAAACGTGCTTTTTTTTGTTGAAAAATAAACATTTTTAGTTGCAAATAACTTGAAAAGTATTGATGTAGGACGTAGTTACAAAACTCTGTAGAACAAAAGTTACTTCGAATTAGTCAATTCATCCATTTCCGGGCTTATTTTAAACCTATATTTTTTCAGCCTCGAGAAGGGGCAACTTTCACCCCCAAGCAAAAGCAGCCAACGGCACAAGTCCAACTTTGAAGTGAAGGGAAGTTGAACCTAAATCCAAATTTTCATGCAATTCGGTGGTGACCCTTAAAATTACACGGTATCGCCGGTTCATCTACTGGGCTATTATATATTATAATATTATAAATACCTACAGTTGAGTCCGGGAATCTTTACCCGTGCGTCATCATTTAAAGCATACGAAATAAGTCGATGATAAGTCGGAAATTGAAATTTACTAAACGCAACAGCAAGTGACAGTAAGTGACTTCCTGTTGCGTTTAGTAAATTTCAATTTCCGACTTATCATCGACTTATATCGTATGCATTAAATGATGACGCACGGGTAAAGATTTCCGGACTTAACTGTATATAGTAATATATTATATTATAATAATATATTACTATATAGGTACAATGGAAAAATAAAAAATTATATATTATTGTAGTATTACTATTAATTACTATTACTATTAATAATTATTATTATAGTTATAGTTATTACTATTAATAATTATTTTAGTAGCGATATTTTCCGAGACTTTGCTGTTGAAAATTCATTAATTACATCGCTAAAATTTATACCAGCAAAAATTTCTTGTTCAATTGTTAATATTGCTAGCCTAGGCAATATTTCTTGAAGCGTTGATCTTGAAACATACAGATGCAAGCAATGTCAAAATAATTCTTAGTGAAATGCATACGTTTGAAAGGATGGAGATTAAATTGTTTGCAAATACCTATATATTGTAAAATATTTAGGGAGTCAGTAAGTCAGTACCATCAAGTAATGAAAATAACTTTAACGCTTAGTAGTTTTCAACGCTTCTCATTTGTTTCGAGCTTCTATCATATGTCGTATACTCCGTGTATAATATTAATATTAATACGACATATGACACATGCTCGAAACAAATAAGAAGTGTTGAAAAGTCCCTATTTCAAAACAAATGATTGAAGTCTATATCCTTATTATCCTGCTCTGTCAGTCGTTCTTGAAGAACAAAACATCGTTTTAAAAGATCGCTGTCACTTAATTTAAATATGTTTCGTATGTATTTATACCTAATTCTATTTGATTTCTTAACTTTTGTTTTAAAATAAATTTTTGACCCTATGTTTTGGCGCCCCTAAAATATGGCGCCCGTGTGTATTGCACACTTTGCACATATGGTAACGGGGGCCCTGCGAAACAAACAACCACAACTCGAATTCAAAAAAATCGTGTTTTTATCGTTTTCTTAGAAAAACCACCGGTAGAGACGTTTTGTGCTACAATTAACATTAGAATTCGTTTTGGCGTATTAATTAATTAAACGCTTTTCTTTAGATCAATCGTTTGGATCAAATCTTTGGACGTTAATTTGACTGGCTTTTCTTCAATGCAAATGACTAAAAATTTGCAGACATATGCAGTCGCGGGCACAATACACGAATAGTCATTAAACAAATTTTTTGTTTAATAATGGTTTAAATAAAAAACCGATTTTAACGGAAAATGCTTAAATTCTCTTGTTTTTTACAATGAAGAAACTTGAAACTTTTACAGATTGTAGCTAATTATATGAACTATACATAATTTCACTTTTTACGTTAATTGTTTACGTTATGCTTCAAAAATAAACAATAAAGTTTCAAATTTTGAACGCTCATATATTTGTTTATATTATATAAATCGGCGTTTATTCGTGTCAAATTTCAATACGATACGAAACAAAAAACCACAACTCGAATTCAAAAAAATCGTGTTTTTATCGTTGTCTTGGAAAAACCACTGGTAGAGACGTTTTGTGCTACAATTAACATTAGAATTCGTTTTGTCGTATTAATTAATTAAACGCTTTTCTTTAGTTCAATCGTCTGGGTCAAATCTTTGGACGTTAATTTGACTGGCTTTTCTTCAATGCAAATGACTAAAAATTTGCAGACATATGCAGTCGCGGGCACAATACACGAATAGTCATTAAACAAATTTTTTGTTTAATAATGGTTTAAATAAAAAACCGATTTTAACGGAAAATGCTTAAATTCTCTTGTTTTTTACAATGAATAAACTTGAAACTTTTACAGATTGTAGCTAATTATATGAACTATACATAATTTCACTTTTTACGTTAATTGTTTACGTTATGCTTCATAAATAAACAATAAAGTTTAAAATTTTTTGCCGATTCCGACTACTTTTCATGTTTGTACATCATCTGTTTTATACATATTATTTTAATAAACATGTCGATATATTTTAATGTTTGAAAAGTGTAAGATTAAAAAGTAAAAAATAAAAAAATATGAAAAAAATATTTTTAAGAAACGCTTTTCTTTAGTTACGAGCTACTAAAATTAAACATATTATAAAAAAATCAACTAAAAAGCAAAAAATAAAAAAAAAATTGAAAAAATCTAACACATTCGTTAAAGAAAAGCGTGATGCGAAAACCGTTTATTTGATGAAGACGCGCCACGCTTTTCTTTGACGAATGTGTTAGATTTTTTCAATTTTTTTTATTTTTTGCTTTTTAGTTGATGTTTTTATAATATGTTTAACTTTAGTCACTCGTAACTAAAGAAAAGCGTTTCTTAAAAATATTTTTTTCAAATTTTTTTTAGTTATAAACTTACTAGTCCAAGTAGTGTTGCCAGGTCCGATTTGTTTTTAATCGGTACATAAGCCAAAACAAATCGGGATTTGGGGTTGTAGATCGGGACAAATAAACAACAATAGCCCAGTAGTAAATAAAAGTCTCTACCATTAAAAATAAGCGAGTTACGCTCAAAATAAAGTTGGCTCCTTTTTTTTGGTAAAAAATCGTGAACTTCTCCCCCTATTTAGCACTGTAAATAAAATTAATCGTTACCGCTTTACCATTTACTTTATATGTGTATTGTTTATACGATCTGTAAGGTTTACCGGTCGGAAGTGCTTAGTTTTGAAAAAATTGGTTTTATAGTAGAAAAAAATTCTACAATATTGGAAAATGCCCCTTTTTCAAAATGACTTAAAACATATTAGGGATACTAAAAATCTCAAGTAGTAAAAAGGAGTCAACTTGATTTTGAGCATAACTCGCTTAGTTTTGATGCCAGAAACTTTTTTAAAACATAAAAATAAAGCTTTATTACAAAAGCTTTAATTAATTATTCCCGAAAAGTGCTTCATTTCTTGTTTATTTCACGTTGAAATATTTGATTTGGAATTTGACGAATAAAAACATATTTTTCATGAGCTACAATTTTGCTTTTGCTGGGTCTATAGACTTGACAAGTTCCACAATTTTTTTCATTTTGTTATATTATGCTACATTTTCGCTAAGAATATTTTTTTCGATGAAATACATACTTTTTGAGTTATTTGTGAAAATCGCTTGAAAACGTGATTTTTTTTTTCGAAAAATAAACATTTTCATTCGTGAATAACTCGAAAAGTATTAAGCAAGTTAAAATTCTATAGAACTAAAATTTCTTAGAATTAGTAAATTTATCCATCTCCGGACTTATTTTAAACGAGCGGTTTTTACCCCTAACTAGGGGTGACTGTCACCCTCCGAGTAAAAGCAACCAACGGCATAAGCCGTCCAAAGTTTCATGCAATTCGGAGTTGATCCTGAAAACTACACGATATCGCCGTATTTCCCGTTCACTTACTGGACTACAAGGTGTTTCTATAATCTGTATTTAATCCTGCATAATAATAGTAGTCAGACGGAATTACAAAAAAAATCGTAGATTAAGTAAGTTATTTATTTTTATTAAAATTATATTTTTCATTCGATTTTGCCGCTTTCAGGAGTGCCTTGTTTTTAGAATATAGTTATAAAATTCACTGCAAATCCTCCTGCATCCACTGCAGATTGGTTTTCGTGGGTGAATATCGGGACATTTGGTGTCCCGATCAGGTACAAATCGGTACGTGTCCCCAGACCCCTGAAAATCGGGACGTCCCGCGCAAATCGGGACACCTGGTAACGCTAAGTCCAAGTAATGAAGCTTAAAATAGGACAAAACCTGGCAATTTTTACAGAATGGATCGATTTGCTTGAAAATTTGAGAATAAGTAGTGGATACTCCAAGGATCAAAATCTATATCATGCCCAAAGGCGCTTTTACCATGGGGGTGATTTTACACCCCATCTCGGGGGTGGAAATTTTTCATTATACTTGAATCCCAAAAGTTGGTAAAAACGTTCACTAAGCAAAAAAGGCTCTATACATTTTTTTGATAAAATTGATAGTTTTCGATTTATTCGCTATCGAAAGTGTTAGTTTTATATCGAAAAAATCAATGTTTTTAATAAGTTTTCGGCTAATAAATCCAAAAGTTTTCGTTTTATCAACACAACTTTTCTTAACAAAAATGTACCTTTTGAAAAAATAAACAAAACCGTTTTTTAAAATTTCCTCTTGGACCAATAGTAATCGAGCTATACTTTATTATATGTTGGCTCTTCTTCGCCAAATGTTAAATATTGTAGTTTCAAAGTCAAAAGACGGGAAAACTATGCATTTTTCGAGGACAACTTGTTCAAACTAATTTAAAATACTTAAAAATGTCTATCACCAGAAATAAAAAAATCTCTATCTCAAAAATTAAGTGACTTATAATGAAAAGAATGTCAGTCCCCATTTTTTTCAGCGAAAAAGTGATTGCAAGCAACCCCGTAATCACCACCCTAATTAAAATTAGTCATTAACCTTATTTGATCTTTTTTACGTATGTATTATTAATATATTCAAGAAGTTTGACCGGCTTAGAATGATTAGTTTTTAAAAAAATGCTAGTTAAAAGCGAATAACGAATTTTTGTAGTTTGGAAAAAAATTACCTCTTCCTCAGAATAGCAAAATTAGCATCAGAGATACGAAAAAATGTTTCAATATGAAATTGTAGCTTATTTAATTCCCAAGAACCTGGTTTGCAAAAATTTTTTCTACGGCAAAAATTGAGTGAGCTATTGACAATTAAAACTTGTAATAACATGCAAAATCCCCCTTTCCCAACCCTTTCAAAGTCACCGCTTTTTGCGACTGAGGATTTTAAAAAGATTTAATATTAATATACTTGTGGATCTTGTAAAAATCTACAAAATTATTTTTTTACCAAACTTACTAAGATAAAAAATAAAAAAGTTACGGTTAAAAAATCAATATATTTTTTTGAAAAAAAAAGGAGAAATCTAATTGGAAGCATAATAATGTAACTTGGCGGTGTTTTTGGTCATTGGCCTTATTAATTCTTATTTATTTATGTATTATTAATAGATTCTAGAAGTTTGACTGGCTTAGAATGATTCGTTTTTAAAAAATTGGAGAAAGCGAATAACGAATTTTTGTAGTTTGGTAAGAAATGATATTTTCTTCGGAATAGAAAGATTAGCATCAGAGATACGAAAAAATGTTTCGATATAAAATTGGAGGTTATTTAATTCCCAACAACTTGGTTTGAAAACAATTTTTCTACGGCAAAAATTGAGTGAATTGTAATATCGAAAAACATTGGTTTTCTATACAAAACTAACACTTTCGATAACGAATAAATCGAAAACTATTATTTTTATCAAAAAAATGTATAGAACATTTTTTGCTTAGAATGAATGTTTTTATCAACTTTTGCGATTAAAATATAATAAAAAATTTCCACCCCCGAGATGGGGTGGAAACCACCCCTATGGTAAAAGCGCCTTTCGGAATCATATAGATTTTGATCCTTGGACTATCCTCTACTTATTCTCAAAATTTCAAGCAAATCGATCCATTTTGTAAAAATTGCGAGGTGAAAAGCTTCGGTTCCTGGCCTATACGACAAATATTTCGATGTTCACTCAAGTTTCTGGAATGAAATTTTTGAATTTATATTTATGTACGACGATGCATGCGTTATGATTTTAATTCTCCTAACTTATAACGAAATTTACCACTTAATTTATTTAGTTTGTATTTTAATTTATTTACATTCACTATTTACACTAAATCATATAATTTATAATACATTTTACTTTTACCGAGGAACAATACATGATTGATTTATGTTTCGGACTGCCTGAACGATTTTTAAAAATCCACTACTCATAATATTATTTTCCGTTGTGTTTTTCTGCGTAGTCGTCCACGGAACATTGTCTTGTCAGGTGAGATGTTAGATAGTCAGGATTAAAATATTTTATTTTCGCTATTGACGAATATTATATATACAGCCATCACATTTTATTAAATCCTAGACCTCTCTTACCCTATATCTTACCTTCTAGTACTAGTTGCTGAAATATATATCGTTTTCCTCCTAATACGTGCTTCAAATATGCAATCGTCTTACTTTTTTACGTAATCAAAAAGTTCACTATCATGGAGCCCCGCTCTTCTTAATACTTTCTCATTTTTGACTATGTCTTTCCTAGAGCTTCGAAACATTTAGCGCATAAATTTTGAAAACTACAAGTTTGTTGATGATCTAGCCGTTAACGTCCAAGCTTTCATTCCGTACAAGAGAACAGATCAAACGTAATACTTTAATATCCTATATTATCAGGTTGAAATCCAACCTGCGATCAGTCAGAAATTTACGAAGTTTCAAAAAAGCATTTCTGGCTTGTTCTAAATTACTCTTTATTTTAGTGTTAAGTTCCCTACTATCGTTACCTTATGGTAGGGGAGCCCAAGCGGGGATTTTTGCAGTTCCTCGAATGCGTCAGATTATCACATGGGGAGAAACCTGTGTAAAAGATTTATATTAGCATCCAAAAAATAAGAGTTAATCCATATCGATTTAATTTTTAAAAGTCTTAAGCAAATATTATTTACATACATTGTTTGGATTTCGTAAATGGGTGCCATTGATTTTGTAATCTAGGCTACGCATTTGAAAACACCGAAGTGATCAATTATAATGCTATTAGTAATTCACGGTCACATTCAAGTATGGTCAATCATAACAAACAATTGGATTTATTTATAGATACGTAAAAGTAAAGGAAGATATTATTCATTATTCAGAAACCGACGTGGTTAGAGTAGAGACATTATCCATCCCGACACCAACTAGTTACTGTCGTACACGGTGACTTAAATAAATATATTTCGGTAATTAGTGTTTCAACTTAATCAACCCCATCATCGGGGGTAACAACCCCCAGTACCAAGATACTTGTACCCTGTAAATGTACCTCTACCATATATTGGCTCTTAATACAGAGGAGTTCGTTAAGGGGGGCCGAAAAAAAAAATCTATCCATCGAAAAACTCGAAATCGTCAGATTAAGATAAGGTAAGTTAAGTACATGCAAAACAGTGTATACTTAAAAAATCTGACGATTTGAGCGGGGCGTAAGGAAATGGGCGAGCCACAAAGTTTCACAAAAAAGCGAATATTTCGCGAAATGAATGTGAGATCAAAAAACTAAACCACGACCCCCACGGAGAGGGGTGGGGGGTAAATTTAAAATTTTAAATACGAACCCCGCGATATTTCGCGAAATGGACATCAGATCGAAAAACTTCAAAATACACATATTCAATATTTTTGAAAAATCGATCGAATGTCACCAAACACGAACCCCCACGGAGGTGGGGTGGGGGATTACTTTAAAAATCTTAAATGGTAGCCCCCAATTTTGATTGCAGAGTTGGATTCTTTACGTAAAAACAAGCAACTTTTATTCGAGACATTTTTCCAACGGTTGTTGGAAATGGAAAATTAAATTAAAAAATGGAAAGTTCCACTAAAATGGAAAATTTTACTTAACTTTTTTTTGGTTTTAGGACCTAATAATCACAACCCAATAGATCCCCATAACGCTCGAGTAACTGCAAATTTAGCATACCTTCTTCCCCTACTATTAAATCTAGGTTTGAAATGTAATCGAAACTTTTAAATCCCTGTTCAAATTTCAAATAATCAAATAAGGCTTTCTAAATATTTTTAGAAAAAACAATGTAAGCTATATCCGCCTACTCGGCATATACGAAAATCCTTCAATTTTGCAGAAATAATGCGAGATTTTATAAATCCAAAACGTTGAAACAAATGGAAATACCTGATTGATAAGCCCTATGCCCTATATGGTACACAGGCTTGTTTACCAATAAATCAACAAACAGTCGTATCTCTGTTTGCTATTTGTCAATATTAAAATGTAAAATCTTTTATTGCTGTTTACACTGCAAATAAGTCACAAACTGATAAGGGAGAAACTAAACAACAAAAAGACATGTTTGGGCTTGTTTGTCTTGCACAATTACTTAAAGAATCATGAGAAAGTTTATTAAAATAAGACTTACTTAACAGGTCATGAGAAAGTATATTGGAATTTGGAATTAGACTTAGTGCTCCAGAAATATAAAGCTCCAGAGATTTCTGTTTGACTCCTTATTCGCGATTTTAACTTACAATGACGACCTCTCGAGGATTTCGGCTGAACCAGCTTCGAGGAGGTTTTCAATGTCAAACGCCGAGCGCACATTAATTTGAAACAAGTAGGTAATACATATTTATTATTTATTTTTACATAAATTATTAACAAGTAATCCTCGCGTTTCGGTAAAGTTGGCGTCGATGCTACATTATAATATAAAATTTGTAAAAAAACATAAATATAAATAATGAATATTACCTACTTGTTTCAAATGCATGTGTGCTCAGCGTTTGACATTAACAAACCTTGAAGCTAGTTCAACTGAAATCCACGAGAGGTCGTCATTGTGACTTAACATCTCGAATAATACTTTCAGATTCGCAACTGGTTATTCGTTATTCGTCGTTCTTTGAAAATTGCATCTATTCAAAAACTAAGTCCACGATATTGTATAAAACAGTTGGACCACTTATTTAGTCTTATAGCAGCATATCCCCGGCATCAACATTTTTTGAGATATTTAGGCGATAATTTTAAGAACTTGATCCTTAGTTGTAAATTCAGCTGTGAATTGCTCAGTATAGATCTAAGTTTTATAAATGCTCCTCTTGAAATTTCTGTCCGAGTTTTAATTTCTTCATCAGGATTTAGTGTCTCGTTTATCCAACATCCTAGGTATTTAAAATGGTTAACTTTTGTAATTTGATTCATTGGTTCATTGTTAATGATTAGTGGCTTAGGGTCGACGTCTTATTTTCTAACCACAAGTAACTTTGTTTTTGATGTATTTATTCCGAGTCCGTTATTGGAGCATTCTCTAGTGACTCGATCTATAAGGAATTGAAGATCTTCAATACTTTCAGCCATGATCGATGTGTCATCTGCATATCCGATGTTGTAATAGTTTCTCCCCCCAATTCGAGCTCCACATTGCCCTTCTAAGTCTTTCTTAAATATTATTTTAATAAATTGAGTTTTAGTTAAAAATGTATAAACATTCTCAATTTCTTTGCAACACGAAAATGCAGCAACTGCATAATACTATGGTCAAATATGAGAGTGCAGGAAGAGTCTATACCGATTTCGGGGGTAGTTTCCCCCTCATCAGTAGTCCCATATCCTCTTCTCTCAGACTTTTCCACGTACCACACTTTGGGCCTTTCCGAATTGCAAAGAAAGAAATGTCACGGATGAACTAGGGCCATCTACCGAAAAACAAAGTAAGTTATCAATCGAAGTAGCACAGAAAACGACCATAAATATCGTCTCCATACCACCAGATTGACAACAGGTGGAATACTTTCTTTGGTTACACCTCCTGAGATTTTCAAAATTTATAAATCATACAGGATGCCGAGGAAATTAAGATGAGAGAATTTTAAATAATTCACAACTCATCTGCTCAGCGTGGTAAAAGATCCAACAATAAAGATTCCTTAATACTCAAACAAAAGAGTAAATGAATTAAAAATGTATAAACATTCTCAATTTCTTTGCAACACGAAAATGCAGCAGCTGCATAATACTATGGTCAAATCTGAGAGTGCAGGAAGAGTCTATACCGGTTTCGGGGGTTGTTTTGGAAATTTGAATGTGAACTATTTAAAATTCTCTCATCTTAATTTCCTCGGCATCCTGTATGATTTATAATTTTTGAAAATCTCGGGAGGTTGTAACCAAAGAAAGTATTCCACCTGTTGTCAATCTGGTGGTATTGGGACGATATTTATTGTCGTTTTCTGTGCTACTTCGATTGATAACTTACTTTGAGTTTTAGTTTATATAAATTTATATACTGGTGAATAGTAAGTCCAAAAGTTCTTAACATTGATAAACGTGGAGAAGTGTACTTTTGAAGTATGTAAGATATATAATTGCTATCTGAGCCCTTTCGGCTTATAAAGCCATCTTCAGAGCTATGGTCAAAAAGTTCAAAATACCACTATGAAGAGAGATGGATCCCATGTACGATATAAAAATATTTCTATTTTAAAACCTTTTTATATACTTGGGTTGGTTGGTGTCACGGACTCCGCAAATTTTGTAATCCATTTTAAAAATAGTTCTAGGCTACCTAGACACCTGAAATTTTCAGGATAGCTTAGAACTAGCTAACAATGCAATATTTTACTGCTGTTATACAGGGTGATTAATAACCTTTCGTTACTCGCGCCAACTTTTTGTGATCGGATACTCGCGCACGGTGCAGGAGACCGGGTCCAAAAATATGGGTCAGCAGTGTTTTAAAATAATTTTTTTTTGCAAAATTGTGTACGATTAAATTATTTAATGAATATATGATCATATAATTTTGTAGATATGCGTTTGTGTTCACATTATATTACTTTAATCAAAAATTTAATAATTTTCATTGTTATCCATTTATATGTATATACTAAAACTTTGGAAGTGAAAAAAAAATTGAATATGGTTAAATTTGTTTACTAAGAACTTTAGATCTTAATTCAATACACAAAAAAATTAAAAATAAAGAGTAATTGTAGTAACAAAAAAAGTTATAAAAATTAATTAACGTTTTTAAAACATGAAATACACAATGGTGTCACATTCATTGGAACAATGGTGTTCCAAACACAGATATTTTGAGCATATTTGGCAGTAAAACTTTGTTTTTCTATTTTTCTTCCAATCACAAACAGCACAGCGATCTGAAGTTCCTGGTGTTACGACTGGTACTTGTTCTGTTGGTAAACCACATATCTCCCTAAACCTCATTCTGATGGTTCTGGGTAAGTTATATATTTATATTTATATATATATAAATATAAATAAACTAATCTATAAACATTGAAAATAAGGAAAAGATCTTAAATTACCTTACTAATTAAAAATATCGATGTGTGATCCAAACACAAAAATTGGTGCACAAATACTCGCACACGGTGTACGGGACCGTGTTGCGTAATAACAAAAGGACAGTACTATTTTTTACACTGCGAACTGACTTTACCCACAGTTGATTGACCACTGAAGAGTTATACGAAGTAGCCATTCAAAATCCCCACTACAAGCAGAGTTACAGGAATTTATTTACAGGCCCGGTCTCCCACACCGTGTGCGAGTAACGGAGGGATAATTAGTGGGGTGAAGCTCCGTAGATCCGTTATAGTAATGTATAGCGATAAAACTTAATAACAAAAATTGTAGCGAACTTTGAGCTTCACATTACAAAATTAGTTAGAATGTTACAGGGTGTTCTATAACATAGTGGCAGACCAAACTTATCTTTTTTTTTAAATAGAACACCCTGTATTTTATTTTATATTCGAAATCTTCGTAACTTTTCGATTACAAAAATATAAATGTTTGGTATGTTATACGGGGTATTTACAAAGTTATAACCAATTTTATATGAAAATCGTAACAAGTTTAACTACATGTATAAATAAAAGCAAGCACAAGGTCTATGGTTTGTTGACGTCACATTTTTTTATTTATTGTCAAAATTTTCGTAAATGGTTGTTTTGCTAATTTTCTTTATATTGAATACAGGGTGAGTCAAAACGCAAGCACACGCAAGTACATTATTTTCTCAGTAATTTTAAGTAGAACACCCTGTATTTTATATCATTATCGAAAAGTACCATTACAATAATATAATTTTTGTATAACATTCCCTATGTGTAAATTTATTAGTTTTCGAGATATTTTCATTTTTCAGAGCAAAATTATTAATAATTACGGGTCTAAATCTTTCTAAATTTTAAGTAAGCCATGACTGAATAATTGTCTAAAACTTACAATTTACGATTACTGATTATCAATCTGTAATCAAAGTTGGTTACAATTTTTGTTATTAACTTTTATTACTATCTATTACTTATAACGGATCTACAAAGCTTTACCCCACTCACCAATCACACTGTATGGATAAATCGATTTTTTTTAATTTCAAACTATTTTAAAAATGTGACTAATGCAATGATATTTTAAAGTACGTTAATAAATCGATATCTACAAATTGATGGTGCCTCAGTGGCATTAGACTGCAGATCGAGAGGTCCCCAGTTGGAACCCGGCTGTTGCGTATCTTTTTTTTTAATTGTTTTAATAAATAATTAAAAAAAGACTAAGTTTTCACGCTAATGGCATATAAAACAACATAATGCTATTCTACATCCCACCAGAATGAAAACAATGGGAACTTTCTCTGGTTACACCTCCGAGGCTTCTACAATTTGCAAGCCATACGGATGCTGAGACTAAGGAAGATGAGGGAATCAGGGAGAGCAACATATGTGCCTCCTGATGAGAGACTGCAGTCTCCGATTGGACTAGAATATGGTTCGGCTGTATTTTCGTTTTGCAATGAAATTGAAAATGGTTATTCATTTTTGATTTACATTTACTCTGATTGGAGTACGAAGGGAACTATTCTCGTTGGAACTTTACCACGCTGAGCAGATGGGACGTGAATTGCAAATTGTAGAATTCCCTCATCTTCCTTAGTCTCAGCATCCGTATGGCTTGCAAATTGTAGAAGCCTCGGAGGTGTAACCAGAGAAGGTTCCCATTGTTTTCATTCTGGTGGGATGTAGAATAGCATGATGTTGTTTTATATGCTATTAGAGTGAAAACTTAGTATTTTTGCTAGCAGTTGCCGCTAGGGCATCTATGCCATTTCGTTCGTTGCAATCTGGGACTGCATGCCGGGGTTTTGTTTTGGTTGGATCAGGGAGAGCAGCTTATGTGCCTCCTGATGAGAGACTAATAAGTTTCGAAACCGGTAGAGGTGCTTGCTGCACTCTCTGATTGGACTAGAATATGGTTCGGCTGTATTTTCGTTTTGCAACGAAATTGAAAATGGTTATTCATTTTTAAATAATTAAAAGTTTATATACTTAAAATTATATATACAATTTTAAACAACCGTGGTATTATAAAAAATACTACTTTAAACTAGTGTAATTTTTGGAATCATAATTAGAAATAACAATAATTAATAAACCTACTAAAAATTCATATTTTATAAGTTAATTATTCTTTTCAAACATGTTGTGTCCTATATGTACAATAAATAACAAAACCGTGAAATCGTTTACCATTAAATTATCCAATATTCTTTCCTATAAATAATAAAAAGGTTTTATTATAAAAAGTTCTTTTTTATAAAAGTATAATTATCTTATGCAGTTTTTAATGATAGAAAAAAAAGTTGTCTGTCCGTTGAAAAAAATTGTTCAATGTTGCTGTTGGTTTTGTAGCCGGAAAAGTTAAAAACATCAAATACGAGCACAAAGGACTTTCACACAAAAAGTTACATTACAGATAACGAATATTTGATCATGGTAAGGGCAAGAAACCCTACCATCTGAAGAGTACCGTGTCTGTAATGTAATTTTTTGTGTGAAATTCCTTTGTGCTCGTTTTTGATTTTTTAACTTTTTCGGCTACAAAAACCAACAGCAACATTGAGCAATTTTTTTCAACAGACAGACAAGGTTTTTTTCCATCAATAAAAAACTGCATAAGAAATAGAAGTCTTTTTGTATCGTACATGAGATCGATCTCTCTTCATACTGGTATTTTGAACTTTTTGACCATAGCTCTGAAGATGGCTTTATAAGCCGAAAGTACAAAACTATTTTAGTCTTCACATTTCTTAGCATTGAGCTTTTCTCGTGCTTTTTCTATGCTGTTGTCTATACTGCTGAATACGATATACTTACTCTAAATTGTTATATATGTGATTTTAGCCATTTTTACGCTGGTGCTTTTGTGAGAATTAGGATTCTACTCCTGATGTGAGGACTGGTAGAACGCACTGGTTGAAAGCTTTCCTTTTAAATGGATTGGGACATTTATTTTAAAAGCATCTCTCATTTTTTCGAATTCAGCCCAACCCAAACATATTTTTCTGAATAACTCACATGTTTGGTTATCTCGCGTAAATTTTATTTCGTTTTTATTATCAAGGAGTGCCTATTAGCCAATTTTTACAACGTGGTTGTTAAGTTTGTACAAGATTGTAATACTAGATGTTTCCTGATGTCATGATTAAGCATTTGTTCCGTGTATTTATGGTCAGGTAAACCCCCTTTCGTCGTCTCTGTAAACCTATCAAATCAAGACAAAAAGAAACAAGATGAGGTCCACACCCACCAATCTCGACGGCGGCGAGTCGCGAACTATAAACTACACGTTACGGTGGCTTTTTTCTGTTCTTCTAGGCCTGCCGGGCGCGTTCGCAATGCCGCCCCTGCAACTCTGCAAGCTACTTTCGATTGAGGGTCATTTCTTCTCCGTTTGGTTCATAACTCTGCAAATGTGGTATTGCTTGGCCCGTTGCCGTCGCTTCTCCCAACGTATTGTATTATTGTTGGCAAAATCTTGAGTCTTGAGTCACCCAAAATTCTTGCGTGCTTTCATTAGCTTCATCTGCACTCTGGTGTTTCTTTTTTATTTTTTTTTTAAATGGCTTTGACAGAGCCCATTAGCCAGACTTGTTTGTGATTGATTGCAGATTTATAGTCATAAATTTCTTATTTCATAACATAAGTACATACTACTACAATATTATTTTTATAGATACATGGTACATTGTGTTGTTTTTTTAAATTATTTTACTGTTTTTTCAATATATAATTTAATTTGTGCTAAACACTTTTTTACTTCTTTTTTTTTATTTTTCTATTCTTTTTTAATTTTGTTTCTATTTTCTTTTTTTTATTTATTTATTATTTTTTTATGTTTTTTTATATATTATTTTTTTTTCTTTTAATTTTTTCAAACCACATTAACAAATTATGCCTATTTAGTACATATTAGGTTTATAACTTGTATTTACATAATTTAACATGTTTATAAATGAGATGAAGAATTTTCATATCATTTGTAAATATTAAAGTACTAAGGTTTATTAGGAAAAAACATTTTAAATCTTTTAATTCCTTCTTAAGGTCGGTTATGTTTTTTATGCGTAAATGACACTCTAATATGACATGTGTTAGATTTCCGATTTTGCCACAAGTACAATTGGGAGTATCTGACGACAAGCCGATTCTATGCCTGTAAGATGGCGTAAGAGCATGATTGGCTCTCAGCCGATTAATGGTCTTTATAAAATGTCTGTTATATTCTGTGTAAAACCATTTTTTTGAGAATATCCTAGGGTTACAATGAGCAAAATTTGAGCCAGTATTACATTCTCTGTAATGCAATTGCCAATTATTTTTAAGTTTTTGTCTGCTGAAAGTATCAATATCTGAAGCTGGATTTAGCAAAATTGTCAACTATTTCATTGCCTTTTATTCCCGAATGACCCTTAATCCAAGCAATTGTTACATTTACTCCTAATTGTATAGTTTCAAACAGAGTTTTAAGAATATTCAATTCAATGTGGTTTATGTGTTTGACTGTTTGAATGTTACTCAATCTGTCCACCACGCTTTTACTGTCAGTAAATATAACATAATTGCTAGTTGTATTCAGTAGTACATACTAAACAGCAAACATTACTGCTATTATTTCTGCTGTGTATATTGAGCATTCAATAGGTAGGCTATATTGATGATGGTAATTGTTATTTTCGTGGAATACTGCACAGCCCGTTCCATTTGCGTCTTTTGACCCATCGGTAAATATGTACTGAAAATTTGACCATTTTTCTCTAATAAGTATATCAAACATATTTGGCGGTAAATGTGAGTTTAAATAACATGTTTAGACCATGTTAGAAAATAATGTTTTTGTCATTTCACTGTAGTAAGACGGAATTGGGCTTTTATAGTGTTTCTGGTGTTTCACTTTATCACTAAACTGATCTTTGCATAGACGTCCACGATCGTAGAGCTGGCATTCCGATTGCTGAGAACCAGAGACTTGAGCACTTTCTAGATTTCTGATTTGCTAGGAAGTGAATTCTGATTGCACAAGGTGTGTCCGATTGGAACTGTGTGCTATATTCGAGCTAACGGTTTTATCTGCAGCCAACAAAGTTAAAATTGCTGTGATGGTAGCCAACCTCCGATGGGAGACGGTACTGCAAGAAGAAGAAGGTTTCATCTGAGACCTTGAGTCGCGCACCAGGCGCAGCCTTTCCAGGTTTCTTGAACTCCTCAAGGTTATACACCCTCCCAGATCCTGGAAGTTTAGGATGTAGATCATAAATCTTCAGAGGCTAGTAAGTAATTTCTTTCTACTAGTCCAGGTAACACCACACCATCGAACTCAAGATGGTCGTCTGTCGACATCATGTGGATGGTTCACAGCCCAAACAACTCGACATGAATATAATGTTGACAGATCATTATAATGATCAACGCCTCTCAATTCTTTAAGATTTTCATGCCATTTATCCCCTTTTTTGTTTTCATCCGATATATCTATCCCTAATTTCCTCTTTTTATCTTATTTTAGGATAATAATATCCACTCTAGATAAAACAAACATCAGAGCAAAAGCAGGTGGAGGCTGTCCACAAGGAAGAGTTCTGTCCTGCCACCTTTACTTGGACCAATCTTGGTAGATGATCTTCTTAGAAATCTGTCCACAAAAGACTTTTACTATTTAAGATACGCTGATGATATTGCAATCGTCGTCAGAAGCAAGTTTTCCCAGGTGGTACCTATTTGGTTGAATGCAAATAGCCCTAAAATAGTTGATAAGTGGTGTCAACGAGAAAGACTGATAATCATTGCTCAAATAACAGAAATCGTCAACTTCAGAAAAAAGACAGCATTACAAAATCAAAAACCACCGGTGCTTAAAGGAACAGAGATTTCATTTGCCAAAGACACAGAATATCTAGAGATATATTTTCATTATAAGCTTATATCGAATATTCAGATACTGAAAACCACAAAGAAAGCTATGATGTCCTTGGGAAGATCTAGAAGGATGTGCAGTAAGAGTTGAGGGTCAACCCCAAAATGATGCTATAGTTCTACACAAGGGTTATTAGACCACTAATAATCTATGGGTAAGTGACGTTGCACAAAGATGCAACAAGTGAGAGCAATAAGGCTGCGAAGTAATACACAAAAGCTATGTCTGTGTAATACCGGGTGTCCACTTATATTTTCCCCCATTTTAACTGCCTATAACTTCTAAACGGTTCAAGACAGAAATATGCGGTTTTCGCTGAAATGTTTTATTTTAGTAAAAGTTTTGTCTGAATGGTTTGAATTTTTTATATCGCTTTCAAATACGAAATAAAAAATGGTGGATTTTTGAAAAAAACTTTGTTGACTTTTTTTTAATGGAACACCCAGTATATTTTTTTGTAAATTGAAAGAAAGGTCATTCACCTATCCAGCGGTATAAAGTTTTTCAAAATCGGTTGTCAAATCACTGAGTAATTAATTTTTAAAATGAGGGGTGCAACGTGGATATCACATACCTAAATAACATAACTGAGCAAAATGATATTATGTTATGTGATTTCCACATTGCATCTCTCATTTTAAAAATTAATTGCTCAGTCATTTGGCAACCGATTCTAAAAAATTTTATATCGCTGGATAGGTAAATGATAGTTTTTTCAAAACACAAAAAAATATACTGGGTGTTTTAATAAAAAAGGCAACAACGTTTTTTTTTTCAAAAATCCGCCATTTTTTATTTAAAAGCGATATAAAAAATGGTCACTTACCTAAAAACTTGAAAAAATGGTCATTTATCTATCCAGCGATATAAAATTTTTTAAAATCGGTTGTCAAATGACTGAGCAATTAATTTTTAAAATGAGAGATGCAATGTGGAAATCACATAACTTGCTTAGTTATGTTATTTAGGTATGTGATATCCACGTTGCACCTATCATTTTAAAAATTAATTACTCAGTGATTTGACAACCGATTTTGAAAAACTTTATATCGCTAAATAGGTGAATGACCTTTCTTTCAATTTACAAAAGAATATACTGGGTGTTCCATTAAAAAAAAACAAAGTTCTTTTCAAAAATCCGCCATTTTTTATTTCGTATTTGAAAGCGATATAAAAAATTCCATCCATTCAGACAAAACTTTTACTAAAATAAAACATTTCAGTGAAAACCGCATATTTCTATCTTGAGCCGTTTAGAAGTCATAGGCAGTTAAAATGGGGGAAAATATAAGTGGACACCCGGTATTAGGGCCATAAAAACAATTCTTACAGCGGCGTTGAAAGTCCTGCTTGATCTATTACCACTTCATATCTTTATGAAGGGTGAAGAGAGATCAGTTATAAACAGATTAATACGTAGTCAGCAAACACATAATCCAAGCGCACAGTGCTGCCAATAGAAAGCTAATCGAGGAGCAGATATTGTAATGGGGCAACCTATCGATGCAACAGCTACAAAATATAGCTTTGACAATTAATTCAAAATTAATATACCATGCAGGGAAGATTGGAAGGAATGTGTATCCATATAAGCGGAAGCTACCAGGTACACGGATGACTCAAAAACACCAGAGGGTGTAGGAGCCTGTATAGTAGGGACAAAGCAAGGGATACATTTTCCAGTAAGTCTATCTAAGGATATCACAATTTTCTAGGCGGAGATAACGGCAATTCATCTTTGCATGGAAGAAATAGAAAGGCAGAAAAGACCGTACCGTTCATTTACATTCTTTACAGATATCCAGACAGCGTTTAATGCACTCAATTCTGTAGAAGTCAATTCTAACCTAGTATGGGATTGTGTGGGTACCCTAAATAAACTAGAAAACCGTAGCAAGGTTACGGTAGCCTGGACACCGGAGCACGAGACTCATAAGAGCAATGAAAAAGTAGATAAAATGGCCAAACAAGGCTCATCAATGCCGTTCGTTGGACCGGAATCCTTCACCGGCATTGCAAAGGCAGTACAAGAACGGATACAAGAAAGTGGGGTGTTCACAAGGATTGGAATTCACCAGGACAAAGAAAGACGAAACAGTTCATTACAGAACATTTGCCAAAGTTTACGGCAGACCTAATAAGCAAAGACAGGAAACAGTCAAAGCCTTAGTAGGTCCGCCTATCAGAGCACTGTAAGATAAATAAAGAGTTGAAGCTGATAGGATTGGTAGATGCTGACCTATGCGGAATCGGTCACATAGAAATAGAAACAGCATAGCCAACATAAAGTGCCATATCAAAGAAAAGTGCATGTTCAAGTCAATATGTTACGAGACCTGGTTTGGGCTTTCGCCTCTTCAAGGTAGGTCTGCCCTTTTTTTGTGCAGGAGCATTGAATGAAGACGAGTAAGAGTAAATGCAAGATGGAGTATCAAAACTGCCAGTGGAGTGAGAATATTGAAGGTGGATTAGCTAAGAAGCTATGTGAAGGATGTTAGATGGTGTAGAAATAACCGTGATACAACATACCGCAAGAGAAAGGTACCTCTGATGTTACCAGCTTACATGGGAATGACTCTTGATCAGCGTTTTTGGCTTGCAGTTTACCTTATCTACTATATCTTAGGGGTTTCTTATAAGACGTTGTAATACTCATCAGGAAGTTCGTTTTCGGCTAAATGAAGAAGAATGGTTGGAGGAAAGGGAACTTTGTGTGGATATAATTAGCCAGTGGGTGTACTAATACTGATGAGTACCAGCAACGCCTTTTCAAGGATTTTTCTTTCGGTAGCCAAGATGGTATTTTTGTGGCTAGTGTTTAACTCTTTCGATGACCATACCGTAAACAGACCTCAACTGATGTGCCCAAGCTCGTAACGGTTCATTTAGTAACGCAATACCACCACCGACACTCGTGCGTCGTCGGTACCTTCGATGAAACCCTCGTGCCGACACACTGTCGGCATGGGCGCTGTACAAGTTAATGACGCATAGAGACATGCCCTGTACTCGATAATTGGCCTGATGAAGGTTGTATAAGTGTGTAGGAAAGTTTTACTTGATGTGTTTGAAACTTTCCAGATAATTCTCCTTGGAGGTTAACATTCTTTCTTGCCCTATCAAGGGTGTTTTTGACATTAATGTTCTCGTTGGGAGTTCTGCTAAAATGAACTTCTCATTAGGACACCGATGAACAGAATTCTAGTCTTTCTCTGAGCAGCGTTATCCTAGCCTCCTCTATTCGGGAGCAATAATTATGATAAATCATTTGTGTTTTTGAAGAGTTGAGTGTAAAGTGTAACTCTCCACTTAAAAAGTGTTTGTTTTTTTTGTCCTATTATAATATAGGGCTAGTAGACCAAACAACCTCTCCTTTCCGCTCTTATATGATGAACGGCTGCGTGTGCTCGAGAGCGAGCGAGCAAAGCGCGATCAGTCGAGTGGAAACGGCTCTATCACTGCCGGCTATCGGCGCACCATCGCATCGCCACGCCGCGCCGTGCTATAGTCCGCATGCCGTTGCCGATATCGGCGCGCCCGAGCCAGAGACCAACTTTGCCGCGGTAACCGAGAACTCTTCTTGGCTGCCGGCCAGGAAGTAACTTTGTTGACTTCAAACGGACACTCATTGATTTATTTTTTACCTTGGACACAGTGTAGTTTTGTATTCGAGAACAGTTGTCCGTATGCAAACTTCAACGCGTCTTTTTATTTATTGCATGTTCAAAGTTCAAACATAAATATATTATACTGCACAAAAAACTAAGTTCTGCATTTCATAAAACCGTTGATTGAGGTATTGGGGGTAAAACCCAATACCTCAATCAACGATAAAACGCAGTAAAAAACCATGTAGAAGTAAAGATAATGCTTTTATTTATCTATATATGTGATGGATAATTTTGTGAAATAATCATTTCCATTAATTAGAATGAGGTAGAGTAGAGTAGAGTAGAAATAGGCTTTATTGTCATGAAAAATTGTACAATTTTATCGACAAAGCTTATGAAAAGTCACGAAAACAAAACAATAACAATACAATTATTTACTAAAATTACATAAATCGTCAATTAAATAAAAAATAATAATAATATTAATGAAGTAAAGAGAAGCCATCAGTTGCAAAATTTAAAAATTTAAATAAATTGCAAATTTCATAGTCTACCTTAGTAACTAATACCTAAGTTTAAAAGTTAGGCTGCTGCATATGACACCCAAATATAGATAAAAAAATACTACTTGTACAAAGAGTACCTACTGCAATTTCCTAGTTATTGATTAAGAAATTCTTCTACTGAATAATATGGTCTTTCGGATAGGTAGGCTTTTGTCATTTTATGGAATTTAGAGAAAGATGTTGCAGATTTAAATTGTAGAGGGAGATGGTTGTACAGTTTTTTTTGCGGAATATAATATAGATTTCTTTACTAACTCAGAGCACGGCATCGGTAAATATACGTCAAAGGTAGAATTTGATGGAAACATGACATGATTCGGTCTTGCTGAAAAGACATGTAGATGTTTACGAATTAAGCAAACACTTTCTAAAATATATAAAGAAGGATGAGTTAAAATCCTGTGATCTTTGAAGTAGCTTCTGCAATGTGTTATTCTTCTGAGGCCAAACAGATATCGTATTGCTCTCTTTTGTAATTTGAAAATAACATCGGATTGGACAATTGTACCAGAACCCCAAAAAGGAAGACCATATCGAAGATGCGACTCGAACAAAGAAATATATGTTATTTTGGAAGATGCTAATTGAGTTCCTTCGACACAGATCTTATAGCATAGCAAGCTGAAGATAATTTCTTCCTTAACAAATCGATATGAAAGGACCATTTAAGGTTGCTGTCTAAAAAAATACCAAGAAATTTTAAAGAATCAACGGTACTAATCTGGCTGTTATTAAGAAGTAAGGGTTGAAGAGCTCCTTTATTACTGTTTTATCTACGTTAAATGAGAGCAAATTAGAGTCGGATTAGGTTTTTATTGCAAGTAGATCAGAAGTTATAATAGCATAAAGAGTTGCAATATTTGAGTTGCTCCAAGTGATACTGGTATCATCAGCAAAAAGAAAGAATTTTCCATCGATTTTTAAACTAGTGATGTCATTAATAAAGATAAGGAAAAATAGAGGACCCAATACTGAACCTTGAGGTACCCCACATACGGTGTTTTTTGAAATAGTAGTCAGAATACGTGAGTCTACCACCAACGCGCAAAATATTCTGAGTCTAGAAAAAATGGTGTGAGGCCATATTTTTGATGTGAGATACTTATTGTTGGATCAATCTTTAATTTTGCTATATAATGATTGATTTTCAGTTAATTTGAATAATGAATTTACGGAATACATACTTTAGTTTGTATAATGTGAAAACACCGGTGTTTCGATTATTACTTTTAGCAAAATTGTCAACGAATCTGAACATGTAATTGTGACTACACATTTTAGAGAAGTTAGAAAATCGATCAAACGAAAAGCTCCAAATATCTTTTGCATTTTGAACCAACAGAGTTTGAGTTTTTAGCTCCGGTAAGTGATCTATTTTAAATTGTTCATTGGGTCAAAATTCTGAATCTAAAACTAGCCAAAATGGACCATACCACCATGTTTCAGAATTTACGATTTTACTGGGAAACATACCTCTTGAAATTAAGTCTGATGTATTATCGTTGGTCGAAATTCCTCGTTAGTTTAGTGATTATATTTCCGATACACGATTGCCTGTGAAAGTGTTTAGCAAATTTGAACTGGTTCTGACCCAAGGCAGTATTAGTATGGTATAACTAGACCCAAACCCAGACATCCAAAGTGAAAGTTATCCTCCAACACCAAATTGTTCTGTATGGTCCACATCATGTTCAGAAAAGTCACATCATTTTGAGCGTCGGGTTTGGGGGGGGGGGGGGGGGAGAGAGGGGGGGGGGGGAGAAATCGGTAAATTCGTAGTTTTTTACGTTTTTCGTCAATATTTCTAAAACTATGCGGTTTAGCATGAACAACTTTCAATACAAAAATGTTCTACATTAAATTTGAAATAAAATAGGCCAGGCCCTATGCATAATCCTTCTAAAATGAACGGTTCCAAAGTTACGGAGGTAGTATAATATAATTGGTCCAAAAAAGGCCTAACCCAAACATCCAAAGTAAAAGTTTTCCTTCAACACCAAATTGTTCTATATGGTCCACATATTGTTACACTATTTATTATACCACAGTAAAAAGTTACACTATTTTGAGCGTACGATTTGGGGGGGGGGGGAGATGGAGGAGAAGTCGGTAAATTAGTAGTTTTTTTACGTTTTTCGTCAATATTTCTAAAACTTTGCTTTAGCGTAAACAATGTTCTATACCAACATGTTCTGCATGAAATTTAAAACAAAATAGGTTCTATACATAATTGTTATAAAATCAACGGTTCCAGAGTTACGGAGGGTGAAAAGTGAAGGTTTTCGATACTTTTTATATTTTTTGGGCAATTTATAATATTATTACTTATGAAAGAAATTTTCTTTAACAGGATTGTATTTTGTAAATAAAATTTGCCATTAAGTTAGTTATTTGCTATTTGTTAGTGATAAGCCCTTGAAGAAACGTCAACCTCACCACACAAAATCAACATCAATTGCCCAAAAAATATAAAAAGTATTGAAAACCTCCACTTTTCACCCTCCTTAACTCTGGAACCGTTGATTTTAAAACAATTATGTATAGTACCTTTTTTGTTTTAAATTCTATGTAGAACATTTTTGTATAGAAGATTGTTTACGCTAAAGCATAGTTTTAGACAGATTGACGAAAAACGTAAAAAATTACGAATTTACCGATTCCCCCCCCCCTCTTCCAACCAAACCCGACGCTCAAAATGGTGTGACTTTTTTCTGAACATTATGTGGACCATATAGAACAATTTGGTGTTGGAGGATAACTTTCACTTTGGATGTCTGGGTTATGCCATCTTTTGGATCAATTGTATCATACTTTATTATAGTTGATCTTATTGATGTTTTAACCGTATCTACTAGGCCAATAGCAAGGCAGGTGAGGAATACTGATGGTTTGGATTTTGCACACAAGAAACTAACTTGTGCCTTACCATCATATTTATCTGAACTTCTATCGGAAGTACACACAGGCATCATATACACGCTCTGATGCACCACAGAAACCATACAACTGCAATTCTGTTGGATTGCATAATATGTTCAAATCGTACAAATTGTTTAATAAAGGAAACTTGTTTTGCAAGCTGATCCATTTAGAATACCGTCCTTCAAGTAAACTGTTATCCCCAGGCTAATTTGTTGCACCATAAGTTCCATCTTACCTATGATGATACATGGGCTTAATAAACCCAGAAGTTCAAAGATTTTTGCTATTTAAGGCAAAACGGATCTCTTATTGATTATTTGTGTAGACAAACTTATATTAATATAATAACTGTCATTTGAACACGACCATATTAACTCTATAGTCTTAATTTTACTATCATTACTCGAAAACTCGAAAATATCGAAACATGAATGAGAGAATTGGCCATATCCTTTAGAATTTTGAAGTAATTGCTGTTAGTACTGCTAATTTTTTTGTTATTTCCTTGTTTTTCCATTGCCACCCAGAGCATTGAAAGTGGTACACCTTGTGGTATGTCTTTGAGGGATCTATTTGAGACTACATGAGTTGAAAGATTGTAGTCTAATCTTTTCGCAACAACCTGCTTTAGAGAAAAGATGCTGTCCATACAGGATCTGCCTGCACGAAAGACATTTTGTTATTTTACATCTGTCATCTTTTTTTAATTTTAATTTTTCATAGTCTTGAGAGTCTTTTCATAGTCTTGAGGACTATCTATGGGCCTTGCAGAGAAGAGACAACAGGATAATGGAGAAGAAGACACAATGATGAACCCCAGACGATATATGGAGATGAAAACATAGTACGCTACATTAAATCAAACAGAATATGATGGGCGGGTCACGTGCTAAGATCAAGTGACGAAAGACTTCTAAACGCCACATTCTGGGAAAGGCCCGATGGAAAAAGGTCAGTTGGTCGCCCAAGAAAGAGATGGAAGGACACAGTAGCCAGTGATCTACGCAAAATGGGAGTACAGCAATGGGAAATAGCTGCTCAGGACCGACAACAATGGAGGGAAATAGTAAACGAGGCCAAGACTCACATAGAGTTGTAGAGCCAAGTGATGATGATGATAGTCTTGAGAGTGGATTTATACCACTTTTCCCCCTGTAGTTTAAACAATTCTTTGTATCTTCTTTTTTTGTAGATGTTGTTAATACGTGCTTTTGTCCACTCCGGTGGTAAGTCATGTATTTATTTATTTAGCGTATGGCTTAAGTACATCACAGAATATTATTTAGATTTATGCATTATACAATGCATGACAAACAGATGTCCAGTTTTTTTATATATTCGATTGACCCTTCGGTTGCCATTACAAAGTCTATAGGGTCGCCTGTGTATGCTCTGCGTGGGCAGTCCTGAACAATGTGTCTGATCGTCTGTCTTGCAACGCCGCAGTCACAAGAAGGCGAGGGAAGTTTACCCCATCTGTAGAGAGAATCGGCGCATCTTCCACAGTTTGTTCGAATTCGATTAAGGGCTGTCTAAATCTTACGGGGACGCTCAAATTCGCCAGGTTTTTCTATGAAGTCCGGTAGGCTATGGTAATGCGGATCTGTCTTACTTTCCCAATCTTCTCTCCATCGGGTATTTAATTCAAAGTTGGATTGCTGCAGCGCTTGAGCAGTGTGTAAGTCATGTAGTTTATATAATACGGTAAAAACATACACTAGTGATTTCCTCATATAGGTTTATAGACCAACACTGGAATATCATCACAGACAGAAATTAAGAAATCTGAATATGGACAAAATAAATACAGGAACTCTTTGATGATACTAGATCCGAACAACCTCCATCCTACATATGTGATGACCACTTACCAATCACATCAGATGAAGTGGAAAGAGCAATATCACAACTACAAGATGGCAAAGCTCCTGGACCTGACAATGCATATGCTGAACTCATAAAACTATTTAACACCGACAGTACTCAACGCCTAACCAAAATATTTAACGACATATTACTGAAAAATCTACGTACGTGATTCTACACAACAACCACAAATCTTTTTAGAGCAGCAGTGTGCAAAGTACAGATTGCCATGCTGGTCACCAACATCCGAAACGGATAGGCACTACAAGAAGAAGAAGAAGAAGGTTTATAGACCGTTTTGACGAGCTTATAATTTTAAAGACGTCTGCCAAACTTATTTTCTTAATTTTATACATTTTTTTCTCTCCTTTAGCATGCACCTCATTAGGTATGATAAATTAAGTTCCATATAATTTGTCTTTAATAGCCTCTGCAACTTCTAACTATTTAAAACATGTTTCAAGCATCTTCTAGCTCACATAAATCTCAAGTGTTTAATCCGAATATCTTAATTGCGAACATTGTACGACTGCAGTCACCGAAACACCAAGACCAAGTACATACTCCAATGAATCTCTTAGAAAATTACTGATGTTCTATGGCACATAATCGGATCCTAATTCGACTTCTTTAAGAAGTTTTTCGAACCTGTGGAGTAAGTATTAGATAAATAAAACTTAATGTGCTCGTCATTAACCATCTATTATGTTGTATTTATAAAAGTTAATCAATTAAGTTTTGTTCATTAAAGTTGTAACTGTCGGAAATCTCTGACGATATAGTTATACATGAAGATACCTACCTGCAATAGGTAAAATCAAGAAAAACTCTGATTCCACAATGGTAATGGTAATGGTTTTTTTTTTATAAATGAAAGATCCAATTTTATTTACAATAGGTATATGTTATTGCAAAAATGGTTCACCAATAGAATTAACATGCAGACATGACGAAAATTTTTTTATTTTGAAATAAATTAAGATTAGTTCTAGAGATGAAAATAATGTTGTGGACGTAAGATGCCTCAGGGAAGTAAAAAGTGATACAAACCATTACCTAATGAAAGTAAACATAAAGTTCAGAAGATCATTACCTACATACACTTAAAATGAACGAAGCATTGGGACAGTGAAATTATGTACAGGCAATGAAACAACATCTAAAGTAGACCAAAGCAATGATGTTAAAATGCAGCAGATGGAGAATAAATTAGAGAGACAGCATAATTAGTAATAGGAAAAAGCAGGACAAAAACAAGGAAATGGTTTGTTAAAAAATGCCAAGAAAAACTACAAGACAGACAGAAAAAGTAAAACATTATGTTTCAACAAGAAACAACAGAATGTAAAGAAAACTATACATCACGGCGAGAAACAAGAAACCTGATTAGAGAGAACAAAGGAAATATGAAGAAATGGAAAGGAATAGACAACAAATATTTCAAAGATTTACTAAAAATAATATGGAGAGGATATATACTTGGGTATGACCGGTAGAGGACCCAATAATAGATGGAATATAGCAATCAACTAACAAATTGAAGAAAGAAGAGAACACAAAATAGATAGTAGGAGAAGAACAGTTACAATTATTGTCTTCATATAAAAAAAATTTAAAATTAACCATATATTAGCTACCCAGATAACACAAAGACATCTTAAAGAAATCTAAAAGATAACTTACTAAAGATATTTTAGACGTCTTAAAGATGTCTGGTATTTCCGGAAAGATATCTTTACGACGTCTTAAAGATGTACGGATGTTACAAATCCTTACATCTTAAAGATGTCTTTTTTGTCTATTATTAAGGTATTTAGGATAGCTTTCTTTTTAATTTTTTATGAAATATTTTAAATTAACTTTTAATAAAAATAATTAGGTTCTAAAAATACGTTTATTGCTATTCAAATTTTACATGTAGGACTTTTGTTTGCCTTTTTGTCCCAGCCAACTGTACTTTAAAGCTTGCTTATTGCTGATAATTAATTTTCCAACTCTTGATACAAAATCATAGGCTTTTGACCCTCCTACTTTAACAAGCTTTGATACCTAAAAAATATATTTTTAAGAGCATATTGTTATGGTAAGCTGTTGAATTGGAGACATGCATTTACTCTTGATAACAAAGTTAATTTTTTACTTTAATAATATTACAATCTAAATCTAAACCTACTGCATTATTAAAATTTGTGGAGTCTTCTAAATATCCCTCAAAAAAACCATATCTTCATTCTTCATCACAAGATATGGAAAATACCACTAAAAAGCTTTTGTTTGGAGTTTGTCTTTTAGCTACCAGCTTGTCTTGTTTTACTAACCTAACCTAACTTTTAAATTCGTAATTATAACCTATTTTTAAGAAAAAATGTCTTAAAGATGATGTTTAAAAGATATCTTAAATTTGGCGTTTTAAAGATATCTTAAATTTGGCGTTTTAAAGATATCTTTTAAAAGGCTCAAGACATTAAGACCATATTTGGTTGTAAATAAGATATCTTAAAAATGACCTGTGCTGTATGGGTATCAATATAGTAGGTATAATTCTTATTGTGGGTTCATTCAACCTAAGGTATCTTCTCGGTGAACTATACTAGTTTAATGGACCATTTGTGCAAAGAAACGATCGGAGCGAAAGGCGAAAACTATTTTATCGAAAGCTTCATTTATCGGGCAATAGTTAGGAAGTTTACAAGGGCGTGTCTACTCAAGATACTGACAACTGACAAGGGAACTATGTATCGTGCGATGTTGATGGTTTTTATTAGTCCAGTGGATTCAAAACTTTTCAGCTTTACAGTTTATGTTGTCTTTAATCCACAGACACATACAAACAATATAAGTATATAGAAATTTTTTAATTCAACCTAACAGGCAACCACCTAGTTGGACCCTGATTAGATGGTTAGTCAATCTATGTTTTTCTATATATGTAAGTACATCCTTAGATGTGATTAGATTTCTATTGAGGATGCTTCTGGACTTTAGGAGTCTTCTTGTGGCTTGGTGGAAGGAGTCTTGTCCTATTATCAGTCTCAGACACCTCCCTCAGTGATGTGTACAGGAGTCTTTCTAGGTTCTTTCCATGGTCTTACAATAAGTTTTTGCTACGAAACTCCAAACTAGGACTGCATATAACATCACTGATCTAACGTAGACTTAGTATAATTGGATCTCCTTGGTCTTAGTTAGAGAGCCTGAAAATATAAGGTTGCATTAGTCTTTTTGCTAAATTCGCTTTTTTCTTGATTTCTTGAGTTTACTTCGTGAAAGTTAGTCCGTTCCTTCACTGCCTAACCTGTCAGCTTCTGGATGTGTTGTGTGGTACATTAAATAATTTTTAGTATTAAAGTAAGAACTATTAAAGTGGGAATCTGATATTAGAAGAATGTCATGAATATTTTGAAACATGATTTATATTTCTAATCAACTTTTCTTAATAAAATTTTTTCAAAAGACTAAGTTTTCAATCTAGACTACATGAATATTTTGAAACCTGATTTATATTTCTAATCAACTTTTCTTAATAAATTTTTTTCAAAAGACTAAGTTTTCAATCTAGACTAAGTTCAAGTCAATCTAGACTAAGACTTCAAAAGACTAAGTTTTCACATACAATAATACTAAAAATATTACTCTACATCCCACCAGACTGAAAACACTGGGAACCTTCTCTGGTTACAACTCCGAGGCTTCTACAATTTGCAAGCCATAACGGATGCTGAGGCTAAAGAAGATGAGGGAATCTTACAATTTATAATTCACGTCCCATCTGCTCAGCGCGGTAAAGTTCCAACGAGAATGGTTCCCTTCGTACTCCAATCAGAGTAAACATGTAAATCAAAAATGAATAACCATTTTCAATTTCGTTGCAACACGAAACTACAGCCGCATTATATACTAGTTCAATCAGAGAGTGCAGCAAGCACCTCTACCGGTTTCGAAACTTATTAGTCTCTCATCAGGAGCCACATATGCTGCTCTCTCTGACCCACCCAGGACAAACCCCGGCCAGTTACGAATTGCAACGAACGAAATGGCAGGGATGCCCTAGCGCAAGGGAACCATTCTCGTTGGAACTTTCCAGCGCTGATCAGATGGGACGTGAATTATAAATTGTAAAAATCACTCATCTTCTTAAGTCTCAGCATCCGTTATGGCTTGCAAATTTTAGAAGCCTCGGAGGTGTAAACAGAGAAGGTTCCTATTGTTTTCAGTCTGGTAGAATGTAGAGTAATATTTTTAGTATTATTTTATGTGCTATTAGATTGAAAACTTAGTCATTTACTAGCAGTTGCCGCTAGGGCATCCCTGCCATTTCGTTCATTGCAATCCGTAACTGCACGCCGGGGTTTATCCTAGTTGGGTCAGAGAGAGCAGCATATGTATCTCCTGATGAGAGACTAACAAGTTTCGAAACTGGTAGAGGTGCTTGCTGCACTCTCTGATTGAACTAGAATATAATGCGGCTGTAGTTTCGTATTGCAACGAAATTGAAAATGGTTATTCATTTTTGAAAAATTTTCATATTGTCAAAAATAGAGGTACAGTGGAACCTCGATAAGTCGGCCCCCGATAACCCGGAAGTCCGGCTAACCCGGACCGATTTTCATCAGACAAACATTTCAACAATAAAAATGTATGTATTATGTTAAAACATTTTATCTGTAGCCGCTTCTGGAATGTCTTAAAAATATCGAGTTTCATTGATAAAACTGGGCTTTGACCATAATATAATATGTAAAAATGACTCATGGCACACGGCGCGCGGCGGCAGAACGTTCATTATCCATTATCGGGCTATCGCAAACAACAGGCACCTTTTATTCCTTTATTTATTTTCAACTGTCTTTTAAAAAATTATTTTTAGAACAATGGTCTTTTAAACTTTAAACAATGAAAGAGCCACTGTTCTTAAATAACATAACATCGCATGGCAGACGAAATTGACACAACCGAAACTGACTGAGTTTTTTTACCTAGAAATGAACAATACTCTATCTATACTGTCTATACTACAACTATAATAGGTAAGTTAGATGTGTAATATGCATATATATTTCATGTTTTTTAATTATAACGGACTTTATTTATAAGTATACCGTATTTTATTAATTTTTACAATGCTCTCCGGCTAACCCGGATTTTCGATAACCCGGATCAGCCGCGGTCCCGATTAATCCGAGTTATCGAGGTTCCACTGTACTTTGTTTTTGAAAAGAATAATTATTCTCGTCTACAAAGGAACGTAAACTTTATTAACAAACCTCGTAAACGACTGAAAAAATCTGACACCTGATGATTCCGAAGTTAACAACTGATCGTGGAACTATCTACATAAGACTCGGTGGTTTTAATTCAGCAAGAGCCTGTACTAAACTAATTCAACCAGCAGTTTTAAACGAGATAGCCATGACAACTAACAACATCGTGACTGTAACACTTAGAGCTTTCTGATTCTAATTTCTGCTTTACCGAAATATATCTGCTTGAGCACCCTTTTGCACGATTTTTCTGCTATATATTAAACAGTAGCGGAGGTATACGAGCTGGTAGATAATAGGTTTTTATTAGATAACATCTGAAAGTGATGTATATCATATTTCTTGAGTAGGAGGCCGTAAATCTCTTCAGTATCGGCGATAAAACAACAGTAAATTGGGGGATCATGACAAAGGTTGATGGTTTGATCAGTAGTTTATTCTTATCGTAAATGTTAATCTTAACAAACTATTTATCATTTGAAAATCTTCATCAATAAAACAATCTAATATAAAGAACCGCAAAATGTAAAAATTACAAAAAAAATTGTTTGAACAAAGCCATCCCATTGAAGTTTTTAATGTTTTTTGTTTTTTTTTTTAAAGACTTCTTTATATACTTTTCAAATAATCATCATTCAACCCTGATCTATCCACTGCTAGATATAAGCATCCCTCGGTATTTTTAGAGCTTCACGATACGATACAATATCGATACTTTGTAAGTATTGAGTATTGTACTGGTTATGCCAATGAAGTATCGTATCGAGTATCGATATCGGCAATACTTTCTTATACAAATATCGTATTGATATTGATCTCGATACGAGATCGATACAATACTCGATAAAATATCGACATAAAAAGAATAATTATACATCTGAGCTGTGTAGGCTCTTTGTGCCCACTTTTGCATGCTTGGCAAATGGGCATTATTCTAAAAATATTACAAATATTTCTTATAACTTATAGATTCTTATAAAAATTGAATATGGCTGAATGCTTCTTTGAAACGACTAATACTTACTAATTCTGTATCTATTGGCGATTCGGATTAAGATCGCAGCGCCAATGTGGTATCAAATTGAACCGACCTAAGAGCCATTGTAATTGTTTACATTGTATGTTGCATTAGTTTTATGTGTTTTTGAGTTAGTTTTGTTGGTTTATCTGTGTTTTTATTAATTTAATTATATGTTGTGTGACTATCGTTTATTATTATTGATTAATAGACAATTTTATTAGTTATAAGTTTTATTTTAGTGAACTTTATAAGAAAAAAATATCTCAGGTTAGTGTACACCAAAGATTGTAATTATTATTGTTAATGTTCTATTTTTGGTCATGAAGTTACAGTAATATGTTACAGTTTAGTCATGAAGTAATATACAGCAACAATTAAACTTGATTAAATAAACAAAGTCTTCAATGACAATATGCCTTCAACGTGAAAGTAAATAAATAATGGCTCTTAGCTCGGTTACTGCAATAGCCACCAGAGGGCGTATTGCTTAGGACGAGATGCCAAGTGTTTAAAAACTACTTTTGAAAAGATAGGGAAATCCCGGAGATTCGGAATAAATCGCAATTCATTATTTTTGTTGAAAATTATTTTTGCGTCATCATCATTTACTTCCATAATATTGCCACAAATGCCACATGATATAAACAGTGTAATCATAACAGTCATTTAGTCACTCTCAAGAGCTTCAATTTCAAGCACGCAAGTTTAAAATATTATAACAGCTGATGCTTGGGTTGTAGATCACTTATCTAAATGCCTATTCTACGAAATATAATTAAACAACTGTGGCGTTTTATTTTTTTCTCGATATCGATATTTTCAATAATATCGAGGCAAGCGTATCGACAATACAAGAGTATTGTATTGATTTCAGATAATGAGTATCGTATCGACATTAATGTTGCTAAGGTGTGTATTGTATCGGTATCGTATTGATTTTCGATACGATATCAATACAATATCGATATTTTTATCGAATATCGTGAAACTCTAGGTATTTTCCATGTATTTCTGTTTTGTGCTGTTTGCACCCAATTTTTGTTGATCCGTTTTATGTCACCAGACCATCTTGTTGGCAATTAAACGTAGGACCCCCACAGAAAAACGAAAACGAGGAAGACCAGCAACTATATGGTTAAAGGGCATCTCCAAGGCGATGCCGGAAAGAAATCTAAGACAGGAAGACTGCCACAATAGAAAGGAATGTCGATTAGGAACGGAAAGGCGTAGAACGCTATAAAACCGATATAATATATTATATTTGATCATGTTTATATAGCGATGATCTATACGGCATTCTGTAAGGCTTTTAATATTTTTTGATGACTTATTTTGTCGAAAGCTTTTTCGTAATCAACAAATATCAGGACTAATGGCTTGTTATAATCAACACTCTTTCCAATTAAGTTCTATTTTAAATGATCATGTGTGCCATATCCTGCTCTAAAGCCACCTTGCTCTTTTACTTTTTACCTGCTTTTTACATAAAAAAAAATAAAATTGACTCTTCATTAAATTCACAATCTACATGTATAAATGACAAATTGTTATAATTTTTGGTTATTCCTACTTTCCTCTGTCTCTTTTTATTTTGCTATATTTGTTATAAATCCTGTAAAGAAACGATCGTAGACGTTTCTGTTAAAGACGTACAAGATCTTCAGTGGAAATGTGGAAAATGATAAGAGGTCAAAGATCAGACATGAAGGAATTGATATTTAATTGATATTGATATTTATTGATATTGATATTGATATTTAATTGATATTGATAGTTAAACCATTCTCTAAGGTTCCTCAAACAGGAGATTCGTCTTCTTCCTATGCTTCTTTTTCCTTGGATCCTTCCTTGCATAATAATTATCAGCAACTCGTATTTTTCTCCTCTGGTAATGTGACCCACATATTCCAGTTTTCTAGTTTTTATACTCTTCATAATTTCTAACTCCTTATTTAAACGTCGTAGCACTTCAACATTGGTAATCCTTTGAACCCACTGAATTTTCAATATTCTTCTGTAACACCACATTTCGAACGCTTCTATTCTTCTTATGTGTTGTCTCTTCAATGTCCAAGCTTCCATTCCGTATAGCAATATAGAAAATATGTAGCATCTTAGAGCCCTCAATCTGAGAGGCAACTGAAGGTCTTTGTTTGTAAGCAGTGTCTTCATTTTTATAAATGCTTGCCTTGCAGTTTCAATTCGGACTTTAATTTCTTTGCTTTGGTCATTTTTGTCATCGACCCAAGTTCCCAGATATTTGTATGTCTTTACTTTTTCTATTTGGGTTTGCTCTATCATTAACCTTTCATTTCCATGTTCTGTTTTTGAGACGATCATAAATTTAGTTTTTTTTTCATAAACAGTTTCCAAAAAAATACGTCACGTCGATTTTTTAAATTACACGTCACTTTACGGAATTTCGCGAATTTTATAACGAAATTGTCTTTCTTAGATCCGCGATTGAGCCCCCAAATTATGTAGGATTCGTTAAAGACAACCGTAATAAAAGTCCGTGTGATGTTTAACAGTTTTAATTAATAAAATAGATAACTAAATTATAGATTGTAGATACTATTAAATTGACGAAATGTAAAAGTGTTTGTGTAATTGCGACTAAAATTTTACGAGTTCCCACAAAAGAAAATGTCTTTGAAATAATCGCGTTTATCTACCTAATATATGACCGGCTTGTCAATATATAAGTACGTCTTAAAGCGTCTCTTTAAGCGTCTTTTTGATTATCCCAAAACACGTCTGTCGTGGTTCTGATGATAAAATCGACTACCGTATTCTTCCCACAATAACCAAAATTCTCTTACTGCTAATCTCCTCTTCTCATGGTTTAATTCGCTTTCGTTAGAACTAACCTATTAAAATTGGTTCAAAGTTGCAAATGTTATTCTTACTTAATTAGGTCTTAAAGATTCAAAGTTCCCCAAAACAAAGTAGTCCCAATTCGTTCCACCCATCTGGGCCGACGCGACGCAGGTCCATATGTGTGAGACTCTTATTCCGTGCTCGTAATAATAATTAAGAAAAAAATATATACAGGGAAATTTAAAAACATAAAGTAAAATATTTACAATTCTACATTTATATGTAAGAAGATAAAATAGAAATGAAAGTCAAAGGAATATTAACAGAACCCATAGAAGCAAACAAATGAATCAGGCAAGGAGATTCACTAAGCCCTCTACTGTTTAACATAATGTTGGATGCAATAATAAAACAAGTGAAGAAAAAAGAGGGTACAAAATGGGCGGTAGAGGGATAAAAATACTCTGTTACGCTGATGACACCGTGTTAGTAGCAGAGTGCGAAGACGAAATACAAAGATTACTGCACGAATTCAACATTAATGCAAAAGAAATAAATATGAAAATATCAGCCCAAAAAATAAAAATCTTAGTAATAGCCAAAGAGCCAATAAGAGGCAAATTGGAGTTAGACAATCAAATTATACAACAAGAAATGACTTTCAAATACCTGGGAATTAATCTATCAGCCAACAATATCGAAGAAGAGATAAAAGACCAAATAATTAAAGCTAATAGAACGACCGGATGCCTAAACGACACATTTTGGAAAAACAAACACCTAAGAGTGGAAATAAAGGCTCGAATATATGTCAGTTATTTGGCCAGTTATGACTTACACGGCCGAAATAAGACCAGATACAAGCAAAACACAAAGACATCTGGAGACCAACGAAATGAAGATCTTAAGAAGGATTGCTGGAAAAGGACTGCAGGACAGGGTAAGAAGTGAGGAAATCAGACGCATATGTGGGGTAGACAATATAAATACCTGGGTAAAGAACAGAAAAGAAGAGTGCAATCAACACATAAGCAGGCTGTCTGAATCACGGATAGTAAGAATGGCCAGGGACAAGTCGCCATTAGGCAGAAGAAGTATATGACTCCCAAGGAAAAGATGTAAGACAATTTAGGGACAGAATGAAAGGCACCGTTGAAGAAAAACAGGCAGTACTGCCTATATAAAAGAAAAAGAAGAAGAAGAAAGTCTTTATTAATAATACATCAATGTTGTTATTCAAGAAGGATGAGAAGATTTCACTTAAAACATTCGCAAATAGTACATCGACGCATTTCCTGTATCAAACGGTAAAATCTTCATTAAAACAAAATGACGATGAACTGTTTTCGTAAAATTGCAGTTCAAATCAATCCTTATTCAGAATAAATTAGCATATTTTCATTTTGTCTTGTGTAGTTCGATCAAATGGCGCGTATCCTGCGATGTAAATAAAACAGTCAAGACATGCAGGAAATGCATTTATTCGAAGTTAATTAATTTTATTACTCAAATATATGTCAGCGTTAGAGTTAATTAGCCAGGCTGAGCCGAAAGTTTATGGTCTGAGGTAAATATTAGTTTTAAATGGTTAATTAATATGAATATCAAGTTACTTTATAGGTAGTAAACGAAATTAGAGGCTCTAAAGATAAGATCTTATTAGTAAGTTCATTTTCTAAGCTACAGGTATGATGATTATTTATATGAATCGATTAGAATGAAAATTAATCTACGTAGACGTAAAAGTATTGAGGATTCGAGTAGAAAGTTAGAAAATATAGAGGAGTTCTAGTATAATTGGCAATTGATGACAAAATAATGATGAATGTTGAAATAATACTGGACTTGACAGTTTTTAAGTTTAACAATCTTTTTGACTTTTTGAAAGTGAGTTTTGAAAGTTAAACAACTCAAACTACATATATTTGAGAAATTAGATGTTGCAACGTTCCCGATTTTTTAGGGGAGTCAATGAGGATATTTGGCGCCGAATTCCATCCTACTATATCGATTTACTTGATATTTTCAGAGTTAGTAGGGAATAGATCAGGAAACAAAGTCTACCCCATGCCGATGTGCGCTTTTATCTTATGGGTGGTTCCTACCCCTTCTCAGAGGGGTGGTTTTTTGATTAAAATAACCACCGAAGTAGCTAGAAAACCTCATTCTAAGCAAAAACTATTCTATAATTTTTTTTTGAAAGCTCAATACTTTTTGAGTTATTCGTGGTTGAAAATTGGTCATTTTCATTGAAAAATGACACCTTTTCGGACGGTTTTTTGCGAAAAAAGTATGCATCCAACAAAAAAACTAAAAAAAAAATATTTTTGTAGCTTATAAAAAAACAAAGAGACTCGTTTCTTCATAAATCTTTTAGTTATAATACAAAAAGAGATATGGTAGGTGAGAAGAGTTTGTTTTTTTTGGTGCATGCTACAATCGGTGTATACAACTTGAACTAACAGAGAAACGGTCGATTTTAGGTGTATAATGCTATCAATACCTTTTAGAGTGCTTGAGAATACCTTTAAAATGAGCAATATTAAATGTCGATTACATTCAAGTTAAGCGAGATATGCTGCAAAATATTGATGACTAATGTATTTTAAGAAAAAACGGGAAGTATATTTTTAACCCCTAAAATGAATGGTTTTTGAAAAAAATAAGATCAAATTATAGAGCGCATTTTTAAATGTTCTTAAAAGTCTTGTAACTCTCCACGTAACTCAAAAATGATAAGAGATACGAAAAAAAGATACCAAACCAAAATGTAGGGTTTTTAGAAACCAAGAAAATTTAAAAGAGCGCTCTATAATTTGATCTTATTTTTTTTTCAAAAACCATTCATTTTAAACCCGTCCAACTTTTTGAACGTAGAAATAACACTATAATAAAAGGTATAGTAAAAGGAAAACGATGCATTTACATTGTGGTGGATGAGTGGTTTAATATACTTCTCATTTTTTCTTAAATATACTTCTCATTTAAGTTAAAATACATTAGTTATCAATTTTTTTGCAGCATATCTCGCGTAGTTTGAATGTAATCGACATTTATTATTGTTTATTTTAAAGGTCTTTTCAAGCCCTATACAAGGTATTGGTAGGATTATACGCCTAAAATCAACCGTTTCTCTGTTATTTCAAGTTGAATACACCGATTTGAGTATGCACCAAAAAAACAACCTCTTCTCATCTACCATATCTCTTTTTGTATTATAACTGCAAGATTTATGAAGGAACGAATCTCTTCGTTTCTTTGTAAGCTACAAAAATGATTTGTGTAGTTTTTCTTTTCAGTGAGATGCATAGTTTTTAGGGTACCTATTCGCAAAAAACCGTCCGAAAAGGTATCATTTTTTAATGAAAATGGCAAATTTTCAACTGCGAATAACTCAAAAAGTATTGAGTTTTCAAAAAAAAATATAATATAGTTTTTGCTTAGAATTAGGTTCTATAGTCACTTCCGTGGTTATTTTAACCGAACAATTTTCCACCCCCGAGAAGGGGTGGGAACCACTCCCAAGATAAAAGCGCACATCGACATAGGGTAGACTTTGAATTAGGAGATAAGTAGAGGCTATTCCCCAAATTTCATTAAAATCCATGTAGTAGGATAGAATTCGGAGGTAATATCCTATTCTTGCTCCCATTGACTAGCGTATTTTGAATATGTCCAAGATCTGCAGAAAAAGCTTAAAATTTAAGAACTAACAATTGAAGGACCACATAAGAGATAGAGAGATAGAGAGAGAGAGAGATAGAAGCAATCCGGGCTGGAAAATAGACCACTTCCTGCGTAACAGAAGGTTGCGAGAGAGAAGTAGAGGATCCGGATCGAAGGACCACTTGTTGAGATAATAATACTATCACAACATGAGGATAGGACGTTCATAAAGAACGTCCTAATAAAAGAGAGATATGTACAAACTATAGGTGCTGGTTGTAAAAGACTGTGAGGCTACTACCTGTAATAAAGGGGGTTTCTACAACTATGGTCCAAAAAGAGCTTTTACAAAGGATACTAAACAATTTATTGAAGAGAGAAATACAACATAGAGCAAAAAAAAACAAACTAGGATATACAGAGGAACAAACAACAATATAAGACTAATATATCGACCAAAACCTAGATCGTAAAGAGAGGCAAATTCTACAATTTCAGTGTTACTTACAGTCTTTAGAAATGTCTATGCGTGTGCACACTGCTTTGCTCACACTTTTGAGCGCTACGAGCAACGGGAGTTTTGCTGGGATGTCGACTCAAATCGCACTGCCCCTAAAATGGCGAGTTGCCCTGGTACCTACATGGTGCCTGGAGGGTAGTGGGGTGGCACTTGAGGTCTCGAAGAGAAGTCTTTTCCGAAACATATGTCTTTTGAGCAGTGTTGCCAACCGTATTTCTCTAGATTATCCGATGATCGTTCAAAAAATATCCGATTTGTCACGAAAAGATACGTTCATAGGCGTAACCGGGGGGGGGGTTAGGGGGTTATAACTCCCCCATTTTGATGTACTTTGAGCTCTCTACGCTTAACACCATTACTATTCCATACCTCCCAGAGACCATCCAGTAGTTGTAACCGGCCCCCTAGGATCATCCTGGTTACAACGTTGGATACGCTATGTCAAAAATTATTCCGTAATTAAAATTAATGTTGCCAATGTGATTCTTTTATCTGACTACTTATTACAGAATAATTTTGAATCTACTGGATTTTCTGTTTTACCGTTTATTTTAAAAATTTTCGTTTATAGATTGAAATCTAGTATCCTAGTTAATTCATGTAATTACCTATGACTATTATTATATTGTAGGTACGTATTTTGTATTAAGTATTTTTGTAACTGTTAAATTATCTAAATATTTCATTATTTGGACCTTTTTATTTATTTTTAAGTAAAAAAAACACTTTTAAATATTATTTTATTAAAACCTAATAACTACCTAAAACTACGTATACTAGAAAAATAAATAATTAATAAATCAATACAAAAATCTACAACTGTATTAAGAGTGTAGGCGTAAAATTTCTGGTCAATGGTTTTCAAGTGCTGAGAAAACTAATAAGTAATTTTGAAAAATTTAAACGCAGAGTGAAAGATTACGACATTATTACCGAGAGCCGAAAGTACCTGAAGACTTCTATAATGTTTACTGTAATGAGTTACAGGGGTGAGAAAAAAAGAGAAATTTGAATGTGATTTTTAATTTTAAATACTCATTCAAAAAAACCTTTTTGTTTATTCTAAGGGACTTTTGGGCCTCGTAAATAATGTAATCTTTCATTCTGCGCTTAAATTTTTTAAAAATGTTTATTATTTTTGTCAGGATTCGAAAAAAATGAATGCGTTTAAAAATTATTGTTCCGAAATTTTGCCCCTACGCTCTTTTAGCAACTAAAGATTTATTACAACTAAAAGAGTAGAAATATAACTGAAAGGCTTAAATCATTAAAAACCTAAACATGTACGTAATCCAAAACACACAAAAAACATAATAATATAATAAAGTACAAAATTCTCATTTTTTATTTTGCCATAATATGTTACATTGTAACATTTTTTTTGAAGGTGCAAATTTTACACAGCCAATATTACCGACACCATCTTTTGTCGCCAATAAAGCCCTAATTGTAGATGTAATTAAGAGGTTTCTTTTATTTGTTTTTATATTGAACACATTACTGAAAACCCTTTCTTTACTAGCGTTTGACAATGGTAGAACAAATAGCAATGAAAATCCTTTTTTTTTTTAATTAGGAAACAAATATATATCATAGTCGGTTCGCTAAACTCAGACACAACTGGCTAGTGATTTTAGTAGGTAATTTTTTTGTTTTTGGCCAATTTTGCCAAAATTGACAAAATTACTTACTAAAATCACTAGCCAGTTGTGTCTGAGTTTAGCGAACCGACTATAGGTTCTTTTTTTAATTTTACCATTTATCCATTATAAAACAGTATTTTCACAAACCAAAACTTATTTCAAGAGACGTTTACTTAAGCACTGCACTATATAAAATAAAAATAAATCGTGCAGTAGCTATTAAGTTTAAAGACTAAAAACCCGTAAATAAAATCTGACGACAGAATCCCTGTTTCTGAAATTTGAATTGGATCAGTATGCCTAAGTGGAAACATCTATGCATTCAAATTCTAAACAGTGTTTCAATTCAAAAACGGAGTTAAAAACTTGTGCGAAATTTAAAAAAATTTAATACTTTTACCGTGTTCGAATAATTATTCGAACAAGCACAATACACAATATTGGTATGTACATATTACCATTCGATCTATAGCGTCGATCTAAAGAGATGATATTAAATCAACACGAAGTATTGAAATATGGGGAAAATATAATAACAATTTTAATTCTTGTTCAAAATAACTTATGTAGAAACTAAGCGATAACAGGCTGATTAAATTGACGAGATACATGTTCTTCAGATAGCTAACATCCATATAATTTCAATCAAGACAAGCTAAGAACACTTCTCTCGATCCGTTACCCATTTACCTTCTAATTTTTCATTTTCCGCGGAATCAGAACGCGACCGTCGGCCGCGTAGAAGACTGATCGCAAAAAATGATCGCGTGTTGCATAAGGTCTAGGCGTGGTCCGCTACCAGGCCATCGGGGTCACTTCTTGTAGGCAAAACCGAGATGGATTTATTTATGATAAGACTGAGGAGAGTCGTTCATCTGTGTAGATGTTATGCAGCTGGGACCCGTTACTCCGATCTGATAGCTTAGGTTGATTTCGCTCGCTCTTTTTCTTTCTACCGTATCGAGTATGATTAAGTTCCGTATTTGGAATATAATGGAATAGTATTTGATTTATATTTGTTTGTTGTGTGCGTGTCTTTGAATAAATGTGCTTTAATCTATTAAGAGAATTAAATACATTATATTATGCAGAAATCCGCACAAATTTATCTTCCTTTAACATTACGGACGCACCCAGTCTGAGAGCACCACATCATTAAACTAACAAAGGGAGTAAAAATAAATACTATCAAAAATAAATATGTAGGAATAATATGAAATACATGTATGACAGGATTAATAGAATAGAAATATTCTTAGTCACTAGAGTCACATTTACCTTCATCATTTACTTCATTACCGTCAGCATTCATTAGAATTTTGTTTTTGATGTCCAAGAGAAAAGAAGATTATGAGAGAAATTATACATTACAACATAGTTACATATTGGATTGGATATATTTATATACAAAATTGGATATACAAAAAAACTAGCACTGCACTGCACTATGTACATCTACAAAAAATATAGATGGTAACAACTGTTTTCCTCCTGTACATTTTATTGACTGCATCCTATCACTACATTACCCACTACTGCCCCACATTGGATCTCTAAAGATTGAAGAAAGAAAGAAATTGAAGAATTGGTGATACTGGACCCCGTCCCCTTTAAAATCCAAACCGAAATTGAATCATATCTCTCAGCGATGGTGATATGGTACGATTTAATTTGGCCAATAGAAAGAAAGTTCTCAGATCCAAAAAAAAATTATAAACATTCTCAATTTCTTTGCAACACGAAAATGCAGCAGCTGCATAATACTATGGTCAAATCCGAGAGTGCAGGAAGAGTCTATACCGGTTTCGGGGGTTGTTTCCCCCTTATCAGTAGTCCCATATCCTCCTCTCTCAGATTCTTCCACGTACCACACTTTGGGCCTTTCCGAATTGCAAAGAAAGAAATGTCACGGATGAACTAGGGCCATCTACCGAAAAACAAAGTAAGTTATCAATCGAAGTAGCGCAGAAAACGACAATAAATATCGTCTCCATACCACCAGATTGACAACAGGTGGAATACTTTCTTTGGTTACACCTCCTGAGATTTTCAAAATTTATAAATCATACAGGATGCCGAGGAAATTAAGATGAGATAATTTTAAATAATTCATAACAGATGAGTTGTTAATTATTTAAAATTCTCTCATCTTAATTTCCTCGGCATCCTGTATGATTTATAAATTTTGAAAATCTCAGGAGGTGTAACCAAAGAAAGTATTCCACCTGTTGTCAATCTGGTGGTATGGAGACGATATTTATTGTCGTTTTCTGCGCTACTTCGATTGATAACTTACTTTGTTTTTCGGTAGATGGCCCTAGTTCATCCGTGACATTTCTTTCTTTGCAATTCGGAAAGACCCAAAGTGTGGTACGTGAAAGAATCTGAGAGAGGAGGATATGGGACTACTGATGAGGGGGAAACAACCCCCGAAACCGGTATAGACTCTTCCTGCACTCTCGGATTTGACCATAGTATTATGCAGCTGCTGCATTTTCGTGTTGCAAAGAAATTGAGAATGTTTATACATTTTTAATTCATTTACTCTTTTGTTTGAGTATTAAAGAATCTTTCTTGTTGGAGCTTTTACCACGCTGAGCAGATGAGTTGTGAATTATTTAAAATTCTCTTATCTTAATTTCCTCGGCATCCTGTATGATTTATAAATTTTGAAAATCTCAGGAGGTGTAACCAAAGAAAGTATTCCACCTGTTGTCAATCTGGTGGTATGGAGACGATATTTATTGTCGTTTTCTGTGCTACTTCGATTGATAACTTACTTTGTTCTCAGATCCAATTTGATTTAACTTCGAGCTCAGCGAGTTTTAAATAAACAATCATTGGACTTTTACCCCATTCCTTCTCATGCATTTCATTGGAAACAAATACTTTAATTTCACTAGCGACGACTAAGTGTTTTCCGCCGAAATTAGGATGAAATTAGAATGTTAATAAGTTCGAATATATAAATTTAAGACGTAGTATTGTGATAACAAGATTTGTTTTTATTGTGACATTTATTTTGAACTAAACATGCAAAAGAAAAAATAATTATCGTAAATGACTTATTAATTGCGTTATTTAAATATAATTATATTCTACATGTCGGGCTTTCATAAAAGTCATGTTAGTGTGACGCTTTTTGATATATTATGGTAACCGATTATGATATAATAACCGATGATCTAGGGAATTAATTAAGAGTGGCAAAAGGAGGTATCTGACTCAGCACGCCAGGCGGTAAAATATGTAATGATGGTTACGTTCAAAACACATAGTCTTTGGATAGGACCGGGTTTCTGTCAGGTCCTGGCCTCCTCCAGCATCCGCCTCCAAGTATTTCTGTCCCTGACTGCTCTCCTCTAGTTGTCCACCCTCACTATCTCTTTAACATCGGTTCTCACTTCGTCAATTGACCTCTTCCTTGGTCTTCCTACTGGGTTACCTACGTCCCACCATAGTTCCTCTAAGCGCTGGGCGTGTCCTGCCCAGCTATTTGTATTTTTGCATATTTTGCTATATAGGGTTTTTCGTAATGTTGGGATACCTCGTGGTTGAACAATATTCTCCATATCCCGTCGTCTCAAATGGATCCCAATATCCTCAGTAGTATCTTCTTTCAAAAGTATGAAACATCTATTGGCGAATACAATAATTCTTAGTTAGTGCACCACAATTTTCTTTCTCTACGAAATAAAAACTATACTAAAGGGCCTAGCCGGGTAAGATGGTGAAAAGTGCGCCCAACTCGATTTAAGTTCCATATAAGCCACTTTTTAGCACATATAGAGGAACTCACTTTCTGAAATTTTTAGCCCCCTAGGTGGTCACGTGACCCCCATAGAGCTTAATTAGGCTTTTTATGTTTTTATTTTTTATCTCAGCCGCATCAAGAGCTAGCCAAAAACTTTATTTAAAAAAGTTGTAAGTTTCAAAAAGATCTATATGAAAAAATTTTTTTTCAATTTTTGGCGGGAAATTCGAATTTTTAGAACAATTTTAAACTTTTAAATACCTCTGAAAAAAAAACTAAGACACTCGTTTTAACGAAAATCAATTAGAACGTGTATTTTTGCACAATATTTCACCCTGAATTTTTTCAGATTTTTAAAATTGGTGAAACTTACCTTTAAAAATAAAAAACCGCATTTTTTCGTTTTTTTTTGTTTTTTGATACAATTTTATACATATTTTTCAAAAAAGGCAACACCGTCACTAAATAGGTAAAAAACTGAAAAATAATTGGGGTTTGTTTTATAAAATTTTTTTGTAACGCCATCCATTTTCAAGGTATAGGGCGTTGAAGAAAACAAAATTTTACACATTTTTTACGATTTTACTGAAACTACTGGCAATATTGTAATAAAACTTGGCGGGTTTTAAGAGGTAGTTATTGTGCATGTTTTGACATACAATTAAGGATTTGATATTCATCATTGGCGCGCATAGGGGTAATGGTCTGAACTTTTTAAAGAATAAAGATAGTACGCCACTGACATATTTCAAATTAACAATCGTTTTTGAATTCCTCGTTCAATTTGTGACAAAAAATCTATCTTCTTATTTTTTCATACGACGCGCCATTTTTATTCAAAAAATAAAAGATCTTAATCCTTACAAAGCATTCGAACTTCTAGTAGTTTCTACATCTACAGTGCGGTGGAATAAGTGTTGCCCCCCTATTAACTTGTTTATTTTAAGAATATAAGCAAAACACTCGGACAGGTCGATTGTTAAACTAACCATAGTATATTGTATATTATAGCATCAACGTTTCGAACTTTTCGCGATCCCTCTTCAGGTGACAGCCATAACTTTGATTTTTGTAAATGGGAAAGTACATCATGTGACACCTCATTTAAAAGCTCTTAAATACTGATTTCAAAAATGTATAATACTTTAATCCTGTTTGAGAGCGTAGGCGCAAAATTTCGGTCGAATTCTTTCTAAATGAATCATTTTTTTCGAAACCTGAAAAAACTAATAAATATTTTTAAAAATATTTTGAGAATGAAATACTACAGTATTCTCGATGGTCCAAAGTCCCTGAGAACTCCTATAATGTTTATAAGTCACAGTGGTGAAAAAAAGAGAAAATTTAGTGTGATTTTTAATTTCAAATATATCATTCAAAAGAAACTTTTTGTTTATTCTAAGGGACTATCAGCCCTCGGTAATAATCTAATCTTTGATTCTGCGTTTAAATTTTTCAAAAATACTTATTAGTTTTCTCAGAATTCGAAAAAAATAAATGCGTTTAAAAAGAGTTCGACCGAAATTTTGCGCCTACGCTCTCAAACAGGATTAAAGTATTATACATTTTTGAAATCAGTATTTTAAGAGCTTTTAAATGAGGTGTCACATGATGTACTTTCCCATTTAAAAAAATCAAAGTTATGGCTGTCACCCGAAGAGGTATCGCGTAAAGTTCGAAACGTTGATGCTATAATATACTATGGTTAGTATAAAAATCGACCTGTCCGAGCGTTTTGCTTATATTCTTAAAATAAACAAGTTAATAGGGGGGGCAACACTTATTCCACCGCACTGTATGTAGGTACATACATAAACTCGTACATCCATTATAAAAATTTATTCGAATACTTTGGAAGCGTTAAGATATTTTATTTTTTGCAACAAAACGGCGCGTCGTATGAAAAAATGGGAAGATAGATTTTTTGTCACAAATGGAACGAGGAATTCAAAAATGATTGTGAATTTGAAATATGTCAGTGGGGTACCATCTTTTTTTCTTTAAAAAGTTCAGACCATTACCCGTATGCGCGCCAATGATGAATATAAAATTCTTAATTGTATGTCAAAAAATGAACAATAAATACCTCTTAAAATCTGACAAATTTTATTGCAATGTTGCCAGTAGTTTCGGCAAAATCGTAAAAAATGTGTAAAATTTTGTTTTCTTCAACGCCCTGTATATTGAAAATGGATGGCGTTACAAAAAAATTTTATTAAGCAAACCCCAATTATTTTTCATTTTTTTACCTATTCTAGTGACGGTGTTACCTTTTTTAAAAAAATGTATAAAATACAATCAAAAAACGAAAAAAAACCGAAAAAATGCGGTTTTTTATTTTTAAAGGTACATTTCACCAATTTTAAAAATTTGAAAAATTCAGGGTGAAAGATTGTGCAAAAATACACATTATAATTGATTTTCGTAAAAACGAGTGTCTTAGTTTTTTTTCAGAGTTATTTAAAAGTTTAAAATTGTTTTAAAAATTCGAACTTCCCGCCAAAAAATTAAAAGAAAAATTTTTCATATAGATCTTTTTGAAACTTACAACTTTTTTAAATAAAGTTTTTGGCTAGCTCTTGACGCGGCTGAGATAAAAAATAAAAACATAAAAAGCCTAATTAGGCTCTAGGGGGGTCACGTGACCACCTAGGGGGCTAAAAATTTCAGAAAGTGTGTTCCTCTATATGTGATAAAAAGTGACCTATATGGAATTTAAATGGAGTTGGGGGCACTTTTCACCATCTTACCCGGCTAGGCCCTTTACAATCAAGATGCAGTAGAAATAAACAAACCAAAAACCAAGACACGTTAAATGCTATCAGGAACACTCCCGAATCATAATTTACAATGTATATACATTGTAAATTCCAAATAATGATTTCCAAAGTTTATACATTGTAAATTATGATTCGGGAGTGCTCCTAGTAGCATTTAACGTGTCTTGGTTTGTTTATTTCTACTGCATCTTGATTGTAAATTTAGTACAATAAATTAGACGGTTTTATGTAAAAAACATGTTGTTTTACTGATCCAATTAAAATCTCAATGAAAAATATGCATTCCAACTTTTATTAAATCAATTATTCCATAAATGTCCACATCGAAGACTGCTTTTTTTGGACACAAATTTCATTTTAAATATCGGGTACTATAAAATTTTCAATAGATGCGAATGGAACATTTGGTGACTGCGTTTAAACAAAAATATTCATTAAGTTTTAATTGTTTTAATTCAACCTCTGGCTGTACGATTCAATGATTCCATTTTATGATTTGCCGCTTGTATTTTTTGTTAAAATATCTAAAACCGGTAATTACTAATGTTTGTTTAGCAAAAAGGGTAAATTTCATTAGTGTAACAATAAATGCGCTGATTAGTAATTTAAATTAATTATAGCACACGCTTAGTGGGGTGCTAATTTTATAAAAAATGTAAAAGGTCATTATTTAGTCATCATTTATAGCATAAATTGGTTATTAGTCCTAAACATAATGTTGATTGAATGTCACCTACCAAAATAAAAAGAACAGCAGGGAATATGAAAACAATAAGTAGTGAAATTATTGACTAAAAAGGAAAATGTTTCAAGTGAAATTTAATAAAAAAATTTCTTCTTGGTAAAAGATATGTTAGTTTAAAAAGCCCTAAAGGGCTACAAACATATAAACAAAACGTTTTCGCTCTCTAACAAGAGCATCATCAGTGTTACCTAAAATAAGTATAACCGTATTAATTAAAGCAAAATGTTAAAGTTAAAATGATGAACAAGGTAAAAGCAAAGTTTGGCTGTACTTACACGAACATGGTGAGCCAACCAAAAAAATATACAAAGGTCAAAGCCTTTCAAAAAACAGACAAAAGTCTCATATAAATGAACACATCGAAAAATCCAAAGGATGTATAAAATTCTTAAGGATACGGCCCTAGGGCAACATATGACTCCCACACGTGGTAAGTGGGTCAAAAGGTAACTAGGTCATTATGTTATAAGAGGTGGTAGGCAACTAAGAGATGAGACTTCAAAAGCGAATCTGTCTGATGTCAGGACGACAGTTGTCAATGATTGAAGTTTTATGAAATGTTGGTTACGCAGCTACTAAAATTAAAGTTATTTATGGTACAAGCAATGATAACAGCTAACATCAGTGTGTTGGAATTATAAAATTACAAGAACTTAGTGAGAATAAATTATCTAAGATTGTTTTAAAGGTTAAAGAAAAGGTTGCTTTTAAAGCTTAGTCCAAATTTCTATATTCTGTCCTTTTATGTAAAATAACATCTAGAATCTAGGGCAAAGAAAAATTAATACAATTGGATAAAAGTATCTAAGCTATGTCTAAAGTGAGGTCAGATGAAGTTAAGTGTTGAGTAAAATTATTGAGTAAATGGGGAAAATTTTTTTAAAAATGTGTTTATTTAATTAAATTAAAAGGTAAAACAGAATAAAAGAACGGTGGATAGATAAATGAAGTTGTGGATGAAAAATTTCTTTGATATCACAATTATGACAATTAATGATAATAATTATTGAGAGATTGGGAACTCAGGAGACCCAACAACCCAACAAACCTGATGATGTGAGTAGAAGGTGGGCTGATAGAATAACTTGATGTGAGAAATTTGATTGAATTATTGTATGTATTGTTGGATGAACGAGTTGAGTAAATGAAATGGTTATGATTGGACACTAAACGAATACCAGGTTGACAAAGATGACGTGAAGACAATGGAAGAGATATTGAATAGATATAGATCTGCAAAAGTTGTGACAAATAGATGTTGTAAATATCGTTAAAATGAATTATTTGGGAGAAAATTTTTTTGAAGAAAGGATTAGATGATTATCGAAAATTGAGTGGAATGAAATAAATAAAGAAATGGGAACAGTATGTAATAATGTAATAATGTTTCAACGCGATATGCACGAGTCGCTTACCTTTAAATTAGATATGTCCACACTGGTGCGTTTTCACTTTCAACATGCGTTTCAACGTTCCTTTCTACATTCGATTCAACATTCGTTAAGGCATGTCTTCTGGTGTCCCTTTTCCCTGTCCACATACAGTGCCTTTTAGTCTATTTACGATGGATGAAAGTGACGTAATTTTGCTAGTAGGACTAAGTATTGCATGTTTGGTATTAAAGAAAGTTAAAAAACGTAAAATATTGAACCAAACAACTTGGATGAAGAGTTATTTTAAAACTCGCAATTTTTGTATTCTAAAGGATTTAGAAGACAACGACAATAATATGTTGTTTAAACACTATACAAGGATATCAAAAAACCACTATGACAATCTTCTGTGTATGGTTCATTAATAGAGAAATGTGACAACAACTGTACAAACTATATTGGAGCTCTTGATGGCAAGCACATCTTAATACAACGACCAGAAAAATACAGTAGCTGAGTTTTACAACAATAAAGGTACCCATACCATTGTGCTCATGGCAGCTGTGGACAGTAACTACAATTTGATTTACGTCAGCATCGGCTGCCAAGGTTTGTGGTTTTCGGTCAGCCGACTCCTGACGGAGGTTTTTTAAAAACACAGACTTCAGCAAGAAGCTCTAAAATCAAGATTTAAATTTACCAAGTGATGAACCTTTGCCTAGTCGGGAAAAATCAATTCCTTATGATTTGGTGGCGGATGATGCTTTCCCTTTGACACGTCACATTATAAAACCTTTCACAGGAAATCTGATTAAAGGTTCTCCAAGGAGAGTACACAATTATAGACTGTCGAGAGTAAGGAATTCGGTATTCAGAGTTTTTCGTAAGCCAATTGAGGTTAAAATTGATGATGCTGTGTCAAATATAGTATTTACATGCGTGTGCCTCTACAATTTATTTCGATCACAGAATGATTCTCACCGATTCAATTCACCTACAGGATCATTCGATACCGAGAATTCTTCCACAGGCCAGATACTTCCTATCACTTGGAGACAGATAACTGCTAGCAATACTAATACTGGTGTGAAGTCAACTTCGCAGAATTCCCCGAAATGCTTCGAATAATGCAAAAACTTTTCAAAAAGAATTTATGGAATACTTTATGACATCACAAAGTGGCATTCCACGCCAAAATAATGTGTAGGTAGTTAAGTTTGTTAGGTACTTTGTAAGTTAGTATTTTGTAAGCGTGAATATGTTGAATAAATGTGTAAAATAAATAGACTATTTTCATTTCTACTGCTCACAAAGTACTTGGAAACTTCAGTCTGACGAGACCGAAAACTGTTTAAAAAATTGTAATTCGTTTGGAAAATTTCATTTTTTTCTGTTATTTTGAATTATTTGGAAAACGAATTTCGTCAATTCTCCACACGACGTTTCGACACCTTCGATCTAGATATTGCCAATTTCAATGGCGTTATTAATAGTATCTGCCTCCATGTAAAACTACCCATCTTCCATAAATTTGTGGCGAGTTTATTTTAAATTCCAAAGCGTTGTTTTTTTCATTTTGTACTTCCGAAACAGACTGTGGCATACATAAAAATGTTTTTGTTTTCACCTGAACATGAGTCCCTGTTCATGTTTGCATGTAATCGTCTCATTCCAGTAACAGCATATTCCTACACTACCTAAAATGTCGCGTTTCATAGTTTCGTTTATAGTAAAGTTGTACGTACAAAACTACTGTCTTTTGTAAAATGAAACAGCGCTGCGGAAATTTAAAGTCAGTAAACATTTCTGTTAGTGGAAAGGAGTAGTTACAAAAGATCGATCATTCTTCTTACTTTTTTTTAATCTGACGCTTTTTGTTTCGAACCACTATCAGACAGATTTAAATGCATTTTTTTCACTTTTACTAATGTGACAAAAATAATGAATTTAGTATTTATTTTGCAAAGATTAACAGTTAGTAGTTACCTATCTACACTTATAATTTTTCAAAACTCATTATGGACGGTACTTTATTCAATTATTTGAATATACTGATTTGTAAACTGGACTATTTTTGCTTAAATTGTATTACTCGTAACGTAATGCAGCTCCAATATTAATGGATATATTTCACTACCCTTGTATTTCCAATGAACAGATGCAACTGATAAGTGCAATAATATGTTTTGTGGTCAGTATACATACAGTCCACTCGGTTTGAATATTTTATTTTTTTTAATCGAGTTGTTTTATTGTTTCCAATAATTCTCTATATTCTTTATAACAGATTAGAGGTTGATGTTCATGTTGAGCTTAAATTACCTAAATGTAAGACCAAGCATTTACCATATCGGGATAGTATCATCAGTTTTTTCGTGGTTTTCCCTCATGATTTAAAATGTCATTACTAATGAGACAATTTTACCGTCATGATTGGGTGTGTCAAGAATCCTGAGAGGAATATTCGGTGGCATCTGTGAAAACATTATTTGGAGGGGGTATAACTATAAGGTTGAAGTGAAGAAAAGCTATAGACTAACCCAGCTAATTGAAACACCATTCGAAAATAAAATTTCAACCAACCAAGATAGATATTGTTCACCCTAGCTCAGCTCAGTCTCCCAAGGCGTGTGTTCGCTTTGTCCTGATCTTAAATATGAACCATGAAAATTCAGAATGGAAGCAAACAAAACAATATCAATCCAATCATGTTTATTGTTCAATAAAGATATAATCAAAATGTGACTTATTAAATGCATTAACAAATATATTCAAATTCTTGCCAAAAACTAACAATTCTTGGACTATACTTATGCATGTCTTGTGGTGTTGGTTCGATGGTAACTTCTTGATGTCGAATGGTACTGCTGTAGACTTCTTGTAGACCTGGGCAGATGTTTGGCCTCAGATCCCTGCAGCTTAAGATGTTCGTCGTTGCAGTCGAGATGACATGGTCTTCATTGTTGTCAGCCTTAGTTCCATCACCGGTGAGGATGGCTTGAAGTTCCCCAAGGAAGAAAGGTTGATTTTGTTCCCAAAAACTAGAAGATAAAAACACATATCAAACATTAAGAAGTAAAAAACAAAAACGAGCCTTTGCCAAATAATCGTAAAAAGTAGTAATTGGCAACGGAATAAAACAAAATTAATACTGATGGGGCTAGTTAAATAATTTGATTACTAAAAGCATATTAATAAATGAAATTAAATGCTTTTAGAAGATGAAAGGTTAGCTATAAAAAATACTATAAAAACTATTATAAAAAAATAGGTATGCATGTAGGAATATAATGATTGTAATTAATTTGAATTCTTACCCCAAGAAAGAGATCGTCTGGAAATAAATAGCTATTATTCGAATTTCATGCTCTTTTTAAGGAATAAGTCTTCCCTTTCCACTTAGTGTCAGCGAGCGATGAAGTGTCACTGTCATTGAAAACGACATTTGAAATGACGACCAAGTACATAAAGATGGGTAAACAAGTTCCGTAATGAAAGACAGATATCTAGAGAGTAAGGATATACGGAGTACGTTCAGTATGATAACTTAGGTGTTAGATGAAAAGAGATATAGTAAATAGAAGATAACAAAAGAGGGCCCCAACGAGTTTTTAACGAAGAAAACAGGTAAAAGAAATAGAAGAAAACTATTACTAATGAAATATTAAAGAAAATAGAATAAAATAATTATTTAAAAGTAGAATAGCAAAGATGTGACGTTTGTAACTATACAAGGTATACCACAAACACGAACAGATATCTGGTGGAAAAGACATAATATCTCTCATAAAATTGGAAGACTAAGATGGTCAGGACATCTAGCTAGATCACAGCAAAATAAACCTCCTAGATGAATCCTTATGTCACAACTAGTGAGGAGTAGCCAAAGAGGTAGGCCAAAACTTAGATAAAAGAATGGTGTAGATGATGATGCTGGAAAGATAGGTGTACCAAACTGACAAAGGTTGGCAATACATAGATGCGGCTGACCGGCCAAATAGACTTAAGAAGGTCGAGGCTTCACTATATGGCTGATGATGATGACAGCAATGATCATGATGATGATGGCGACAGATCAAAAGACTATATAAAAAAAATAAAATTCGGTGAACGCCTTATTTTCTTATTAAATTATCATTTAACCCTCGTAAGGCGGTGCTTAGATTCTTACGTAAACAACGGTGCGGGGTGCATGTGCACCCCATCCTTATATCCATTTTTTTATATGTGAACGTCGCGTCGGGAAAATTGATTTGATAGATAATTAGGACTTGCTTATTATACTTCCTATGAAACATAATTTTACAAAATAGGTACTCATTTCTTCATTAAAAAAATATTATCGCTGCAAGACAAACACACGAAATTTTTCACAAAGTGAACAACACAAAGTTTTTACACACAATACAGTTATGCCGGGACTTTCGGTCTTTTTTCTCTGACATAAGTAACACCGACCTCGTCCACCTTGTCCCGTAGCTCTATTAGCTCCAGGTGGAACATCAGAAACGTTCAATTCAGGATATGAAATTTTCATCATTTGCACCCTACAGTAATTTTTCCAAAAAAGCACGTAAACGCAAAAAGTTTTAAATGCTGTAATGGGTGAAATGCGTTTAGAACTGAATTTAATGCGAATAAAAAAATTGACAAAAATAAAAAAAAAAATATTAAAAAATATAGGCGAGAAAAAGGAGTTCTGGGGTGCAACTGCACCCCGCACCGCCTTATGAGGGTTAATAAAAAATAATCATCTAGTCATAACATATTTAGTTTTTTTACAGCTATACCAAGCTATTGCTCCCAATTTGTTTAAATCGTTTTATCGCTTCTTTGCAATAGTTGTAGCGATCCAAAAAACTTTGTTTATGTGCTATAAGAATGTGGATGAAAATATAATTTTATAGTAAGAATGTCCAAAGAACCACCCCATCTCTTCTGAGCAACGCGGCCTTCGTTCATTTTGTGCATCTCAAACATATTAAGCTGTGTGATACATAGTTGTTCCACCAAAGTACTGGATTATGTTTGTCGTTGGGCGCTTATTAATTTAATCATTTTATACTTTCTAAAATAAATTTACCAATTCTATGAAGCTTAAAAGCTATCATTTTAGAAGTCTAGCTGCATGTATTTACTAGCACCCTGCATTTTTACGAGTACATAAATCACATCTATTTCATTACAAGTAACTTGTAATGAGATAGATGTGAACATATTTCACCTAATATGTACATTTAAAGTCATTTCTTCCCAGAAGTCATTAAATCTTTCACCTGCTGATTTACATCGACTAATTATTATCCTTGTACCTCGTAACTCCCAAGCTGGAAGCCAAGCGATTTTAATAGAATTCAAATCCTATTTGTAATCACCAGGAAGTCGTCGATACGAAAAACAAGCGATAATAGTGACAGTATTTTAAATATTTGACTCTATAATTGTATGCGGCACTAAGAAGTGGCAGTGAGTTATGTCATTTTACTAATTAAAAATTCCATTAATTCGAGATACCAGAAACACCAAATGTAGTCTTTAGTTTGAATTTGTTTTGAATGATATATGGCCACAACGATATAAACTCCAGGTATTTTAATTATGGAAGGAACTCTCTAGGTATATTTTAAACTACAAGAAGTTTATGACAGTTTGTTTGTCGAAGAGAAGCATGTGTACCTCTAGGAAAAAATTTACTTATCTGTACTATTTTGCCGCGGGGTTTTAAATATTTATTCTTAGTAAAAAGCCCATGCCTTGCCTTTGAGCATGGGATCGCACATGTTCATTAACTCGGCCCATGGAGAGTTAGAGCCATCTTCTCTAACACTCACATGGGTAATTCCTACCTGGCGCGTCCATGTCGCGGGGGTGGGCACCTCTCACTTCAGTAGGCCGGAGTGAACAGGTGGCGAAGTTCAGGTAGGGACCCAGTTCTGTGGGGTATAACGCGGACCCCTGCCCAGGGATACGGGTGAAGACCACAACGGCGGAGACGGCGTAGAAGAGGATCTTCGGTTCGGCGTCAATGGCGGAAGTGGCAGGCCTGTTTTTTCGGCATACCACTGCAGAATCGGATCTAAAATGGGCGGTTGTGGATTCTGGTTGGCGAAGAAACATCGACGGCGAAAGAAAAGGAGCAGATTGGGCTCTTTAGTCCTGTAAGACAACCAATCTAAAGGAAGAAAACCTTGATTACAAATTACCCGGTCCTCCTGGTAGGGGGTTAAGACGTCAGGCCGGTTCCCTGTCACTTGTAAAAATTAGAAAAATACCAAAAAGCCTAAAGATTGCCTCGGAATCTCGGACGGATTAAATAATAAACGACTTCGGCGACGGAAAAGGATTATGAACATTGGCACCTGGAATGTGCAGAGTATCAGCGGAAAGATGGAAGAAATAACTGAAGAAATTAAAAAACTAGATATGGATATAGTTGTCTTAACCGAAACAAAGAAGAAAGGGATAGGTATAGAAAAAGTAAACAATTATGTACATATATTCAGCGGAGTTTCAAAACACGAGAGAGCGAAAAGAGGAGTATCCGTTCTAATACACAAAAAACATAAACATAAAATCACTGACTTTGAAGCAATAGACGAAAATATAATAAGAGTAAACATAACGATAAAAGAAACACCTATTACGATACTTGGGATTTATGCAATCAGTGATGATGAACCTTACACAAACAAAGATGAGTTCTTTGCTAAAGTTAACGACGAAATTACGAAAATTGGAAATAGAAGAGAATTGATAGTTATGGGAGACCTGAACAGTAGAGTAGGTCGTAAAGTAGATAATAAGGTGGTAGGTCCCTACGGAGAAATAAACCAGAATGATAATGGTGAGAGGCTAATTGAAATATGTGAAAACCATCAATTAAAAATAACCAATGGATTTTTTAAACATAGAGATGTACACAAGTACACCTGGACCCAAACTACAAGAAATTTAAAATCAATTATAGACTATATCATCACAAAACAAAATACTAATATGCAAGTACAGGAGACAAGAGCATACAGAGGAATAACATGTGGTTCAGATCATTATGTCGTAAAATCAAAAGTAACCTGTCCATTTAGATATAAAATAACACATAATCAAACAAATTGTCAACCCCAACAAGAAGAAACTTTGGAAAAAAGAAGTTATAATTTGGATAGTTTGACCCAAGAGAGTACAAGAATACTATATCAACAAAGACTGGATGGCAAACTAATGAATATAACTGAAACATCAACAGTAGAGGAGGTATATGGAAACGTAGTCGTTAGCGTTAAAAAAGCTGCAGAAGAAGCACTCGGCTTTAACACTCAAAGAAAAAGTAAAAAACTATGGTGGAACAAAGAAATAGAAGCACTCGTAGAAGAGAAAAAGCAAGCGTATATCAGATGGCTGAGCAGTAAACAACAAAAAGATAGAGATGAATACCTGGAACTCAAAAGAATAACAAGAAGAACAACAGTAAAAGCAAAAAGAGAAATGTGGGATAAGAAGTGCCAGGAAATTAATACCTACCTGGGAGGCAGAAAATGTACAGAAACATGGAAGTTCCTCAATAAAATAAGAACTAACGAAAGGAAGAGCACAAACATTCAATTAATATCCACACAAAAATGGGAAAAGTACTATGGGGAACTACTGACAGAAAATAGGGACGAATACTTAACTCAATCACCAACAGAGGTTAACATTGAAGGAGAAGATATAACAATACAAGTGACAGAAATTAGAAAAGCTATAAAAGAACTGAAAAACGGTAGGTCTCCAGGACCAGGCGATATCCCAGCCGAACTAATAAAATGTGGATCACAAAAATTGTTTGAAACCGTCACTTGGTGCATAAATCAATTTATAAATGGTTCTCCCATACCCGACGAGTGGAAAATTGCTTATATTTCGTCGATCCATAAGAAAGGAGATAAGCTTAAATGTGAAAACTATAGAGGGATATCAGTGACTAGTACATTCAGCCGTTTGTATGGACGAATAATTAGAGACCGCATTGAGAAGGGGTACAAAGACCAAGAGGAAGAAGAACAATCCGGTTTTCGAACAGGAAGAAGCTGTACTGATAATATCTTCTGCCTCAAACAACTAATAGAAAAAAAATTAAGCACAAATCAAGAAACCCACCTCATGTTTATTGACTTGCAGAAGGCGTACGATACAGTTCCTGTAAACAAACTCTGGAACGTGTTACGACAGACGAATATTAGTGTCACCTTAATAAAAGCCTTAAGAAATTTGTATGAAGGGTCAACATCACAAATAAAAACTGGAAACAGATTATCGCAAAGCTTCCTGGTTAATAAAGGTCTACGTCAGGGGTGTTGTGTATCACCGACCTTATTTAAAATATATGTTGCAAAAGCATTGAAAGAGTGGAAACGAAAATGCAGAGGCATGGGCGTAGACCTTGGAGAGATTTGCTTATATACATTGCAGTTTGCTGATGACCAGGTTGTTATAGCAAACGATAAAGATGATTTAGAGTACATGGCAAGGAAATTACAAGAAGAATATAGAAAGTGGGGACTAGAAATTAATACAGAAAAAACAAAATACCTGCCAATAGGTATCGAACATCACATTAGAAAATAATGAAATCATCATGCCCTGCGACCATTACACATATCTAGGAATCGTTTTTGACACAACGGGGAAAGATGATGAAGAAATAAAGAGAAGAATAACACAATCCAAAAAAACAATAGGTTGTCTAAACAGCGTACTGTGGAATCATGAAATAGGAAAAAGAAGAAAACACAATATCTACGAATCTCTTATTAAAAGCAGTCTATTGTACGGAGCAGAAACTTGGCGGATAACCGAAAACAACAGAAGAAAACTGGAGGCAGTAGAAATGGACGCTTTTAGAAGATCAGTAGGAGTGTCACGCAGAGAGAGAATACGTAATGATGAGATAAGACAGCGAATGGGGGTTGACGGCTCTCTAACAACAGACATAGAAAGAAAACAGCTGATATGGTACGGACACGTCCAGAGGATGGATAACTCAAGACTCCCTAAAATAATTATGCAATGGGTACCACCAAACCGCAGAAAGAGAGGAAGACCCAAGAAATCTTGGAGAGAGGGAGTAACGAAGGCGATGAGCGCAAGAGATCTTAGAGAGGGCCAATGGGATGATAGAGTGTCATGGAAATTAGGCATCGGACAACGTCGCAAGACGTTTTAAAACCGATTGATAGATAGATAGTAAAAAGAAAAGTATAAAATAAAAAAGAATGTGTGTGTACTTTGTACACACGTAAGAAGTTATACTTCTATTATATAATTTCAACGAAGTAAATATACTTAACAGGTCATTTGTATTTCCGATCTCTGATCCAACGCTCTTCCAACTAAGCTACCGAGCCTCTTGTAAGTGACACGTAAGTTTCGGATATAATTACACAACACGGTGACAAATAGATCGAGTGGAAAATGTTATACCTAGATATTTTATTATCTTACTACAGAGGAAAACAAATCCATAGACACAAAAATTATAATAAATAATACATTTACTAAAAACACTAATATATTTTTTTAATTACTTATTTGCGCTGATACAGATACATACATACCTATCTTGAAAGATTAGCAACTACATACTGTCTCTGTGCGCATGCGCGCAGTATTATGAAATTTTACTCTCAATCGCACCTAAAGAAGTATAACTTCAAAAATGTTGACAATTTAAAGATGGTTAATATGGTGTATTCCACGAATATACGACTGTTTTGGATTATCGCGACAACGAATATTTTATTGTGCAACATAAGAAGTACGAAAGTATTTTGCTATAATAATTACTCCAATAAACAACAATATAATTTGCAATTTACTTTCGTTATTCATATTTTGCACAGTAAAATATTCGTTATCGCGATAATTCAAGAGGGTCGTCTATTCGTGGTATGGGGATATCTAAATTCTTTAGGTCTAATGTCTAAATTAAACTTTGACAACAATACTCTGGGAAATGTATATTTTTATAAAATTTTGAAATGTGTTTAATTCGTAGAATAATTTTAACACCTGTTTTCAACACAGATTTCAGTCCTCTGAAAATAGTTTCTCATAACTTTTGATGTAAAATAATTAGGATGCAGTACTTTCACAAAAATTCCATTAATTCGAGATACCAGAAACACCAAATGTAGTCTTTTGTTTGAATTTGTTTTAAATGATATATGGCCACAACGATATAAACTACAGGTATTTTAATTATGGAAGTAAATCTCTTTATTTTAAATAAAAATATGAGGTTTATGGCAGTAGGTTTCGTTTTTTTTGTCGAAGGAAAACAGGTGTGCCTCTAGGAAAAAGTGGACTTTCCTGTACTATTTTGCTACAAGTTTTTTAAATATTGATTATTGGTAGATAATTGTTTGCTTTAGTGTTACTTTATCATGTCCATACATTCATATAATTTCGGCCCAGTATCGGGCAACGTCTGTTTCATCTTTGTTGGTAAGCAACAAATCTTAGAGGGTACACCGCACTCAAAAAAATTTAGTTCGTAATATTGATTAACAGTGATTACTGAATAGTATTTCGTTGTCACAACAATTTAATTTGTTGTTTCAACGAACTTTTAGACATTGACGAATGTATTTGGTTATTGTCACAATGATTGAATAATAATTGTGAGAATAACTAGAGTACATTAATCAATAACACTCAATTTATTCAGCCAATAACTTAGTTTCGTATATTTAATAAATACTGTTAATTCTGGCAGCAACTCACGTCCTTGATTTCGTAGATGACAAGCAATTACCTTGGTTTATCGTGACAACGTACAGATTTCATTAAAACAATGTACAAATGTTGTTAATATAGAGTAATATATGATTATTGAATAGATGTAAATTGATTGTTGTGACAACGAATGCATTAACCAATCTACTACTGCATTTAATACCCACAATCAATGCGTTCATTGTGACAATAATCGTAATTGTTGAGACAATAAATGTTTTGCTTGACCATTTGAAAGTTAACAGCTTTTCCTTATCGTGATACCCCTAGCTTCTCTGTGTTACCGAAGTGCCGAATAATAATTATTGCATATCGTTTTCAAGTGTAGTCCGTAGTAGAAGGAAGTTTTTGTGTGTCTATTATCGTGAAATTTCGGTCGAATTCTTTTTAAATGTATTCATTTTTTTTCGAATCCTGAGAAAACTAATTATTATTTTTGAAAATTTAAATGCAAAATAAAATATTACAGTATTATCGAGGGTCTGAAGTCCCTGAGAACCTCTATAATGATTATTTTAATAAGTCACAGGGGTGAAAAAGAGAAAATTTAGTATGATTTTTAATTTCAAATAGGCATACCATACAGAAACTTTTTGTTAGATAGATAGATAGATATTTATTTATTTATCATAATAGATAATACACAAAACAAAAACATTGCACTCCACACCTGTACAAATTACATAAGAATTCTCAAGGCAAGGAGCGCTGTATAATTATCATAAAGTATTACAAAAATGAAAAACATTACATATTCAGGGATCTGTAGCTCAGAATCTGAAAAATCGCTAGTGATACAAGTTTCCGTTAAACATAAAATGTGTGGGTCACATACCTGAACATAAAGTTTGATTTCATCGCAATGATTATAGTAACTTTCAGCATTAATACAAGAAAGAAGAAGATTATCTGTACACTTTTTATTTGTGCGTGTAATATTTGAAGGCGTCTTTGATGGCTAGATATTATACCCTATTCTTTCTTTGGCTTTTAATAACTGTCTTTGATAACTACTATTCTAAGTTTATTCTAAAGGACTTTCTGCCCTCGGTAATAATGTTATATTTTATTCTGCGTTTAAATTTTTCAAAAATACTTATTAGTTTTCTCAGAATTCCAAAAAAAATGAATGCGTTTAAAAAGAATTCGATCGAAATTTTGCACCTGCGCTCTCAAAAAGGGTTAAAGTGTTATACATTTTTGGAATCACTATTTCAAACGCTTTTAAATAAGCTGTCACATGACGTACTTTCCCATTTAAAAAAATTAAAGTTACGCCGCGCCTGTCACCTGAAGAGGGATCGTGTAAAGTTCGAAACATTGATGTTATAATATACTTTGATTATTTTAAAAATCGACCTGTCCGAGCGTTTTATTTATGAGCTAAAAATAAATAAGTTAATAAGGGGGTGGGGGGAGTGTAACACTTATTCCAGTACACTGTATAAGTGAAATCATATGAAAAATCACACAGTGTAAAGTCCTTTAGGTTAAGGACAAAAAAGGGGGATTTAAAAAATTATTATTAATCAATTAATATCATACATTGGGCTATTGCATTCAGTAATTATTAATATAAAATACGTTCATAGTAGCAATGAACGAAACTGATTGTAAGAATGAATAGAATTGGTTGTAAAAAAAACCGTATTTATTGTTGAAATGAACGGAATTAATTGTAACAATAAACGGAAATAATTGTAGAAATAAACGAAATACGTTAGGAGAAATAACACTGTTATTGACACAACGAATAGTCTTCGTCGGTCAATTAAGGACGTTGTTGTTTCAATAAATATAGTGTTCGTTGACTCAGTGAACAGAGTTCGTAATATCAATAAATAGTGTTCGTTGACTCAGTGAACAAAGTTCGTAATACCAATAAAGTGATATTATGGTATATAAAATAAATGTTCATCCATTCAATAAATGTAATACATTGGCTCAACGAACGAAAATAATGAATTGATGAACATCGTTTTGTTGTCCCAATAAAACCAAGAATTGGACAAATTTTAAATATTGCGTTTGTTGTCTGAATTAACATTTTTATTGATATTACGTACCTTTTTCGTTGGGTGCGACGAGGACAGTTGTTCTTGCATGTAAGAAGATGGTCCGTATTTTGTATTTTTCCAGTCACAGTTTAATCATCTTGATCTATTTTCCTCCGTTTAAAGGATTGGGTCTCAGGAAATTTTGTAAGTAGTACGCAATCATTGTTTAAGGCAGTTTCAAGTTTCTCCTCTACTTCTTCAGAACTTTTTCCTTGAGCATATATTGCAAGATCGTCAACATAGAGGATGAGCTTGATTTCAGTGGTCGTGGGTTGGTCGTTTGTATGTGTATTGAAAAGTATTGGTGCTACAACACTTCCCTGTGAAAGGCCGTTCTTTTGAACACTCAACATACTTACTTTGTCCTCCAGCATGACGAAAAAACGTCTGTTTTGTATTAAAAAATGTACGATCCTAACCAGATGGTGGTCCTTGAGTGTCATACAATTTGAGGACCAATGTCTTGTGTGTTACTGTGCTATATGCTGCTGTCATATCTACGTAAGCAGGCCCTGTTATTTTTTTAAGCCCTTAATGTGTTCTATTAGTACGAGAACTTTACGGGTGCAAGATTTGCCGGGTCTAAATTCTCCTTGTTGTCGGATGAGGTGCTTGTCAACATTTTTTTCTATTTTGGACAGGGTGAGTCCCTGGTATAGCTTGAAAAAGTGACATAGAACAGAAATATGTCTGTAGCTACTGGGAGTCCTTATCTGGTTTTAACAAGGTTATTATTTTAGATTTTATCCATGATTTCGTTATATACGTTATATACGTTATATATATTTCGTAATATTTCGTTATGAGTTATATAGTTACTGAGTTTTTAGTATAAAATATACTATTTTGATATATCAATCAGATATCCGGGTTATATCCTCTTTTCCAAACTCTAGTCTAAAATGACGGTAAAAGTTTAGGATCATGGATTAATGTGAAACCACTCGTTTCAGGCCATGCTTCTACTGCAACTCCTGGTGACTGGTAAAGTCTCCTAGTATAAGCTGACTGTGATGTGGTGTGATGTGGAAGTTTTTCATGCCTGGGATTTTTGATCTCGCTGCAATCAGGTCTCTGTGGGCTTCCTGGATGCACAATACCTTACATTTCGTGATTTTGTATTGATGCCCTCAATATTTTTCTGCACGCTACTGCCAGTGTTGGTTCTGAGGAAACCATTGTGGCTTAGTATTTGCCATCTGATTTGGTTTGGTCCAGTATTTGAAGGATTAGCCGTCAGCTAGTAGACGTTCCCGTCAATATTGTTTGCTATTCTGTAGTTGATGTGGCGCTAGTGATCTCGTGGATACTCCTTCCTTGCGTCCTGTAGAAATTGCAACTTTACTGTTTATCCTTTACACTACCTGCGCAGTACTCCAACCGAATTCTGAACAACAGTATAAATATAAGTTACCAGGTAAAGCCGCCATCTACTCAGCCAACATGATAGCATTAAAGTTTACTCTTTGTCACGTTTTGACAAAGAAGAAAGCTATGTAATTTTTACAGGCAGTCAAAGTGCAGTACAAATAAAGTTTTATTATACAAATAAACTAAATACACAAAAGTGTATTACAAATAAATCTTAGCGATTAACTTGGATAAGCAATATATTTTATGGCTTCATCTTCATCATTTATATCCAATAGGATAAAATAATCCAATCCATGTATTCATATGGAGATGAATGTACCTCCACCATACTTTGAGTTTTTAATTTTGTTTAAATGTATTTTTTGTAAATATTCCATAAGAATATTTAATAGCGGAACCAAAAAAGACTAACATTTTATTTATAACAATCGTTGTTTAACTTAAGGGTACAGGCTCAAAGTGTCGCCTGTCAAAATGTTCAATGTGTGTTAAATGTATTAATTTTTTTTTCGAATCCTAATAAAACTAATAAATATTTTTGAAAAATTACACGCAGAATGAAAGATTACATTATTACTGAGGGCCGAAAGTCTCTGAAAACTTCTATTATGTTTATTTTAACAAGTTACAGGGGTAAAAATAAAAGAGAAAATTTAGTGTGATTTTTAAATGCAAATATTTCATTCAAAAGAAAGTTTTTATTTATTCTAAGGGACTTTTTTCTTAAGGGAATTTTCAAAAATACTTATTAGTTTTCTCAGTATTCGTAAAAAAATGAATACATTTACAACACATTGAAAATTTTGACAGCGGACATTTTACGCCTTTCCCCTTAAAATAAGAGTATTATCGATACATTATGTTAATAGCTTCATTACGTTCCAAATCACCATATAAATTCAAATTAGTATAACTATGTATTGTTGTCTATTTATCTTCTATTTTAATTACCTGTTAAGCTGAAGACTAAAATATTATTATCGCGTGTAAAATTCTCTTTAGCTGCCCCAGTTCCCTAGATTAAGTAATTTACACACTGCCTACACCAGCGAGATGCATCAATTCATAAACACTGAAAAACAAGTTCCAAATGCAATCACCTACTTCCACTTCAAGCTCATAAAATTAAATCAAATGCTCCAAATTAGCAGCCTCGCATGTCCAAAGTGTCTCAGGTTTCACTGGAAAAAGACAGAGAAATTGTATTTAACATTATCGTATCGTCCATTAATAATAGTCCAGGTAAGGTTTTCTGAGCACTTTGAATAATCCAGGTTTCTGAAAACTTTTTTAGTTACTGTTAATAACATATATGAAGAAAACCTACATGTTTCCTGTCAAGAGTTCGGACCGTTTTTTAATTATTAACAATTTAGTGCAAAAAACGTGATTTTATCGATTTTTTTTTCACCCCATTAAAAAGCAAAAACGTTGATATAAAATTATAAAATTTGATTTTTTAGAACATTGAAAAAGCTTCAAAATCGCGACTTTTGAAAGTTAAAATATAGACCGGGCAGTATCGTCGCCCCCGCTAGCGCAATTATTCCGATTCGATTTTTTTGCACAAACTTACTCAAAAAGAGGTCCTTATAACATATCCACAGGGTGCCGGGCGGTGCCGTGGCCGAAAAATTTTTTAAACAAATTCACAAAAATAATTTTTTTATTTCAAAAATTTTTTTTATATAATCTGGATCATTCTGAGCAAAAAGGTCTCTTGTCATTTTTCTCTAAAATTGACTGTTGTCGAGTTATACGCGATTAAAATTTTGAAAAATGCGAAAATGGCCATTTTCAAGGCTTCATAACTCGATCAAAAATGATTATTATGAAATTCAAAAAGTGACAAAATCAAGATTCAAATACCTTCTTCAGCGTTCTGACGAGATTTTGGTCATTAATTTATTAAAAAGCTGTTATTTTTAGTTATTAACAATTAGCGCTATAGTCTAACTGTATCGTCGACCCCGTTAGCGGAACAATTTCGATCAGATTTTTTTGCACAAACTTACTCAAAAATAGGTCCTTATAACAGATCCACAGAGTGCCGGCCGGTGGTCGAAAAATTTTTTAAACAATTTTTAGACCACGGCACCGGCCGGCACCCTGTGGATATTTTATAAGGACCTCTTTTTGAGTAAGTTTGTGCAAAAAAAATCTAATCGAAATAGTTCCGCTAACGGGGGTGACGATACAGTTGGACTATAGCGCTAATTGTTAATAACTAAAAGTAACAGATTTGTAATAAAATAATGCCAAAAATCTCTTTAAGTCGTTGAAGAAGATATTTGAATCTTGATTTTGTCACTTTTTGAATTTCATAATAATAATTTTTAATCGAGTTATGAAGCCTTGCAAATGGCCATTTTCGCATTTTTCAAATTTTTAATCGCGTATAACTCGACAACAGTCAAGTTTAGAGAAAAATGATCAGAGACCTTTTATACTCACAATGACCCAAATTATCTAAAAAAAATTGTCGGAAATGAAAAAATTATTTTTGTGAATTTGTTTAAAAAAAATTGTTTAAAACATTTTTCGACCACGGCACCGGCCGGCACCCTGTGGATATTTTATAAGGACCTCTTTTTGAGCAAGTTTGTGCAAAAAAAATCTAATCGAAATAGTTCCGCTAACGGGGGCGACGATACAGTTGGACTATACCGCTAATTGTTAATAACTAAAAATAACAGCTTGTAATAAAATAATGACAAAAATCTCTTCAGAACGCCGAAGAAGGTATTTGAATCTTGATTTTGTCACTTTTTGAATTTCATAATAATCATTTTTGATCGAGTTATGAAGCCTTGAAAATGGCCATTTTTGCATTTTTCAAATTTTTAATCGCGTATAACTCGACAACAGTCAATTTTAGAGAAAAATGACGAGAGACCTTTTTTGCTCAGAATGACCTAGATTATCTAAAAAAAATTGTTAGAAATAAAAAAATTATTTTTGTGAATTTGTTTAAAAAAATTGTTTAAAAAATTTTTCGACCACGGCACCGCCCGGCACCCTATGGATATGTTATAAGGACCTCTTTTTGAGTGAGTTTGTGCAAAAAAATCTAATCGAAATAGTTCCGTTAACGGGGGCGACGATACAGTTGGACTATAGCGCTAATTGTTAATAACTAAAAATAACAGCTTTGTAATAAATTAATGAGAAAAATCTCTTCAGGACGCTGAAGAAGGTATTTGAATCTTGATTTTGTCACTTTTTGAATTTCATAATAATCATTTTTGATTGAGTTATGAAGCCTTGAAAATTGCCATTTTTGCATTTTTCAAATTTTTAATCGCGTATAACTCGACAACAGTCAATTTTAGAGAAAAATGACAAGAGACCTTTTTTGCTCAGAATGACCCAAATTATCTAAAAAAAAATTTTTGGAAATAAAAAATTATTTTTGTGAATTTTTTAAAAAAAAATTGTTTAAAAAATTTTTCGACCACGGCACCGCCCGGCACCCTGTGGATATGTTATAAGGACCTCTTTTTGACACAGTTTCATACAATATTTTATCTACGATAAACAAATAAAAAAACTGTAACTCTTCGTCACTGGAATTCATTTTTCTATTCTACAATTTTTAGAACTTTGACATTTAAAAATTCTAACTTCTTTCAAACCACAATACTGTCAAAACTTTTGTTGTAATTTAGTGCTGACAATGTAATCACCATGACAACGCGAAAGTTAAGGATATTTGATTATATGAAAGTGTGCCAAAAACAATGCGAAAAGGTAAATCCCATTTAAAATACATTGTTACTTCACGCACACTTTAAATCCTTCACGCACTGCTATCTATAATGACAGTTTTCACAAACTAAAAACTTGTACATAATATGAGATAGAGTAGATAAAGACAGTTTGTTGCTTCGCAAACTGCAAAAAAAGATAATATCATTATTTATTAATAACTATTATTAAAATTAATCTAGAATTTTGGTATTTCATATTTTTATACATGCTTATCTTGCAATTTCAATGCATGTCCTGATTTAACTACCTTGGTCATTGTCTTAATTTACCCAGCTTCCCAGATATTTGTAGTTATTCACACTTTCTACTTGTTTTCCCTCAATATCTAACCTTCCTACTGTACATTGCTTAGAAATAATCATGAACTTGATTTTCTTAACGTTCATTTTTTGTAGCCCATATTTTATACTGGCTTGCTGTAATCTATTAATTTACTAATCGTTGCAGTGCTTCTAGACAGTCTAGATTCTAGCTAGACTGTCTGCAAAAATAGCGGTGTCGTCGTCTACGACTCTTATGCAAAAACAAACACGCAACCCTGTCTAACACCTCTTTTAATTTTTCATGACTTTTGACATTTTCAATTCGAACCTTTACCTTTTAAATGATGAAAGGGTTGCCAATGTGAATCCATTATACAATTGGGTATAGGAAATAAGTCAATACTCGCAATCTTAAGTTTGTATTTTAATAGTTGTTACACAAGCATGGGGCAACCGGTTTCGAGGCTTACAATTTATGCCTCATCTTCAGGCCCAGTACATAAAGTCTTCACAATTACAAACTACAAGCTAAAATCATAAAAAGAGACAAAAATGTACATATAAATATATAAAAACATAAAAAACAACTATGTCTTGGTTTAAATTAAATACAATAAAGCCAAATAACTGTATAGTATTGAACTCAATAGGTTTGTTCTAGCATCAGTTTCAAACGGTTTGAAACCATCAGCGCCAGCGCGAGTAAAGGGAATAGCACTGGCGACAACCCCCTCTGTGGCTCAGTGGTAAGAGCGCCTAATCTTTTAATCGAAAGTTCCGAATGGTAGTGAGTTCGAATCTCGCCAGGGTCAGGAATTTTTTCATTTATTATAAATTATTGAATGAAAATAGTTTCTGTCCTTGTGGGATCCGTACTCACCGGAGGGACCGCAGACGTTCGGATACAATTAGCGTCTCTTTGCAAAGACAATGACGTCGACTTTGCAAAGGAACAAGACACTTACTCAACACACACACTACACATTACACCTGACTTAGTGATAAGTTCTACAATTACGTGGCTAAAGGTTCTAGTTAACCAAGGCCAGAATCAGAGAAAAAAAAGCACTGGTGACTGTATTATGTTCTCTCACTGACCAACTGTTTGCTGACGGTTTCTGACTAGTTTGACTGTTTGCTAGAACAAACCTATTAGTCTATATAGAGTGTATACTGAGGACCTTTTGCCATTGGGAGTGACCAGTCTGATGAGAATTGCTTGGTATATAATTTAATATATAATACCATCAATCCTTAAGTAGTTAAGGGTTGATGGAGTATTGACAAGATGCTATATGATCAAAATACACAAAGTTTGCAGTAATAGGTATGTACTTACATATCAGTTACGGAAACTGTCCTACAGCTAAAGATATTCGTGGAAGTCACCAGCCCCATCAAAACAGCTGACTAGTCTAGTATCTTTAGTCTCTTAATTATTTGTTATATTGTTCAATGTGGAATTTGGTATTAATTCGTGTGTTCTAAGTGATGTATGTTTTTTTTTTGCAATTAACAGTTGTTTGTCTTAGATTTTTGCAGTTGTTTTTTATTTTAATGTTTATGAAAGTATAAAAATATTTAAAAATTTAAAAAAATGGGACATCACTCACAAAAATTCACGTGCACAAATTTTAAAAGAGTTTTTAGTTTGCCAGAGAGACTGTTTTAATTTTTTATGTTATATTTAAGATTGTGCTGTCAGATTTCAAAGTAAATTTTGATTGACATGTCTTCTTCTTTTGAGAGAGCTGGTGACTACCGGCCTTAGATGTTTTAGGTTGTACAGTTACCTATACAGGGTGAGGCAGATAAAGGGCCTATTAGAAATATCTCGAGAACTAAAGGTAAGAAAATCATAAAAATTGTTATACAGGGGTTTTGAGGTGTGAGCTATATAATGAAAATATTTTGGTCTCTTTGCTACTTCCGGTTATACCGGAAGTTAATTGTAACTTCGTTTTTTTTAATGGGACACCCTGTATATTTTTACATTTTTGGATTCTCCTCGATTTCTTCTTTCTTTAAATATAAGGTTTTGTAATATTATACAGGGTAGGTTAAAAGATAATTACGTTTTCTTATTAATTTCGTAGCAATATTCACACCCTGTAGGCTTGTAGTAGTTTGACATAATAAACTCTATTTATCTTCAAATGATTTTTAATATAGTCTTCTATTGTTAACAATTATTAGTATAGTTAAATTTTTCGTTTTAGTGTACAGAGTTGGTCGAAACACGGAATGAGTATTTTCTGAGTTTTCTTAAATGGAACACCCTGTATTTTAGTATTGTAATGAAATGTTGTTTTATGGTACATTTTAATTACTTAAGCACTCCCTATACCTAACTACTTTAATTTGTGAGTTATTGGTGATTCAAGCAAAACATTAATTGCAACACAAAATATGTGAAATTGTATTAGGTTGGCCGTGAAAATATTCAATCACAAATAATTTTTTGGAAATAAATACATATTAATCTAGACTGATACTTAAAATTGCCAATAATGGTTGAACTGTCAAAATACCATTGAAGTTAAGATTGTTGGTGCGATTAACAATTAAGCACAAATTAAAGCAGTTAGGTATAGGGAATGCTTAAGAAATAAAAAAGTACCATGAAATATCATTTCATTACAATACTAAAATATAGGGTGTTCTATTTAAGAAAACTCAGAAAATACTCATTCCAAGTTTAGATCCACCCTGTATACTAAAATTAAAAATTTAGCTATACTAATAATTGCTAACAATAGTAGACTATATTGAAAATCATTTGAACATAAATAGAGTTTACTATCTCAAACTACTACAATCCTACAGGGTGTGAATATTGCTACGAAATTAATAAGAAATCGTAATTATCTTTTAACCTACCCTGTATAATGTTACAAAACATTATATTTTAAGAAAGAAGAAATCGAGAAGAATCCAAAAATGTCAAAATATACAGGGTGTCCCATTTAAAAAAACGAAGTTATAAGCAACTTCCGGTATAACCGGAAGTACCAAGTAGATGAAAATATTTTCATTAAATAGATCAGTCTTCAAAACCCTATTATTCCAATTTTCATAATTCAGTTACCTTTAGTTCTCGAGATATTTCTAATAGGCCCTTTATCTGCCTCACCCCATATACATAAGATGTGCAGTTCCAGTGTTATTTTTATTTTACTTTTTAATTCCAGTACATATTGACAATAGTCCCTACCTGTATCTCGACTATCCACATTCTTTTCTTTTAAAAGTTCTACGAGTTTCTGTTATCTTACTCTATCAAAAGCCTTTTGATAATCTATAAAGCAGACACAGATATCCTGGTTCTTATCTAGTCGTCTTTGCGCGAGAACGTTAAAAGCGAACAGAGGCTCTCTCGTTCCTAGTTCTCCTCTGAATCCAAACTGGGTGTCATCTATATCTTCTTCTATTTTGTTGTATAGTCTTCCATGTATTATTTTGAGGAATAGCTTCATTGTGTGATTTATTAAGGAAATTGTTCTGTACTGGGAGCATTCTGTTGCATGTACTGACTTTGGTAGTGTTACAAACGTGGACAGCAACAAATTCTGTTGTACTACTCCTGTTTTCTATACTTGTTAACAGATCTAAAAGTATATGCAGTGTTTCTCCGTCAAAGCATTCAATTAGTTCAGTGAGTATCTGATCCGGGCCTAGTGCTTTTTCGGTCTTTGCATTTCTAATTGCTTGTTCTAATTCACACATTTTTATTTTCGGCCCTGTTTGTCCCTGTGGGCTTCTTGTATTATTCTATCATCGTCGAATAGTTTATATCCGAACAGGATCTTTTTTGCTGATTTACCTGGACTAAGAGAAAATGAACTTAACGTTTATCGTATCGTCCATTAAGTATTTTTAATTGATATCATTCATCATGCGACTTTCTATATTGGGTTGGGTCTGCTGTGAATGTTACATTAATATACTTGACAACACAAGCAGGCTAGAGAATTATAAATGGGTATTGGCTTTTTCGTACGAGGATTTTGTAGCGCATATGTCATCTTCGAGAACTAGTTCCATAAATAAGGAATGTGTGAATATAAATTATGCGACTGGTCTGCTTTATTTTCTGACAAATTTTGGGTCGTTACAGTTTAAGAACTGGTTTAAGATATCACTACCAAATACTTTTTATATTTATCGGTTTAAACGATGCCAATTATAAAACGATAACCGATTTTTGAAGTAATGGTTTTTAAAATATCTCGCCATATAGCATCGTCTCATCCCCAATCGCCAGTAATAAAAGTCCAGTCCATGTTCAGTACCAGATTTCTTTCCTGCATTTCTTTCTGACATACGCGGCAGAAACACGACCCGACACAGAGAGGACAAAAATATTGCTCGAAACAGCGGAGATGAAAACCCTTCGAAAAATCGATGGTAAGACTCTATGGGACAGAGCTAGAAGTACAGATATACGACGGATATGCAAGGTGAATAACATTAATAACTATATAAGAAACAGAAGAATAGAATGGAATAGGGAGGGAAAAACCTACCGGTTTTAACCTAAAACCGATTTTTTACTTCGCAATAACCGGTTTTATCGGTTGTTTTTTGTCGTGGTTTTAACAGGTTTTTTCTTTTTAAAGTAATGACCGGTGAATACCCGGAAAAGTTAGCTCTGAAAAAAATAAGGAATTCCGAAAAGAAATATTGTTTGCTTAAATTGATCAAGAACTCTTGATTTGTTTATATTAATGTTATATTCGTTAATGACTCTCACATTCACTAAAATAATATGTTTAAGAAATGTGATAAGCTGAATTGGCTATTTTGATGAACTTGAGAATTAGCACCTCTTGTTTATTGAATTGGGGAATCCTAGCAAAAATAGGTATTAGTATCAATCATCTGCATAGTTGTATTATAATTGTATAGAGAGGCTATACAGACACAAACGAGAATAAGCTTATATTTTATCATTAATAAATCCAGAAGAAAATAACCATTCCTGTGAAATCACTTAAAAATATGAAAAAAATAAAATAGTTTTGTATATGTTGTGTAAAAAGGAATTATTGTTTTTCAGAAATACAACTTTGCAAAAACATTTAGGACAATAATACATCCAATTCAGAATTTTAACAATGATTAATTATTTGTTTTTATAAGTTTTAAGTACTATTTTTGATGTTACATTTTTGTTTTTATAATTACATATTATGCATATACTTAGGTACAAGTATATACACGATAAATATAGTCTAATTTACTTCATATTATGTTTATAGTTTTATAGGTATAGGTATCTAATTTCACTACCTTTTGTATTTTACAATTATTTGATATGATTTGGATCCGAAATTTTCATTGAGTTAGTTTATTATAAAGGTAGGTCATAAATTAAATCACATATTCTGGGACTAAAAATAGATCGATTGAACCAAAAAAATTACAGCCCTTTGAAGTTACCAAATGAAAATAGATTTTTTCCAATATATCGAAAACTTAGAGACTTTATATTGAAAACGGACATATGGAGTATCACAAACTAAAGTGCAATGAAAATGTAACGTTGTTACCAATTGGGTGTTGAATATTGATTAAAATAACCGGAAACCGGTTTTTGGAATACCCGGTTTTTTTGATCGGTTATAACTGGCAGGTTAAACGGTTAGTAAAAAAACCGGTTTAACCGAAAACCGGTGTTTTGTCAAAAACCGCCATCCCTAGAATGGAATGACCACATAGGCCGAATGACAACAAATAGAGTAGTAAAGACACCGAGAGACGGTTCACCAATAGGAAGACGATCAGTGGGAAGACCACGAAAACGATGGAACGACAACTTACTAGAGGCATATTGAAAAAATAGACAAAGTATGTCTATACAAAAAGAAGAAGAAGAAGAAGAAGCATTTCTTTCTAAATTCTTCCGTTCGGTTTCTTTGTACATACTATATTTTTTATTTCTCTTCTTCTTCAGGTATCCTGTCTGCTGCGAATGTTAGCTATTAACACGGCAGTTCTCATCTTGCTTACGGCACTGCTTAACAGATTGACCGAACCACTTAGGTAGATTTTGGAGCCACGTGTATCTTCTCCTGCCTGGCCCCAGCCTGATGTCTATTTTTCCTTGGATAATAATAAATTTAAGTAGACGGCACTTATCGTGTCCCAATGTGTGGCCTAGATACTCAAATTTTCTTTGTTTAATTGTGCACAAGATTTTTTTCCCTTTTCCAATTTTGTGGATTACCTCTGTGCATGTTCGGTCCAGGATGTACGAAGAATGCTTCGGTGTACACACATTTCGAATGCTTCTAGTTTTTTCATGAGCATCTCTGTCAGTCTCCAGGCACCGTATAGTAAAATCGGAACCACGTATCATTAAACTAGTCTCAGTTTTAGAGGAAGATACAAATCTAGGAGAAGAATGCAAGTGGAAAAAGATGTCCTGCAATATATAGACGAAAGAAGACTAAAATGGTACGGCCACGTACGCAGAGCAGAAAACACATGGATAAACAAGGTTGCAGAATGTAGCCCAAGAGGAACAAGAAGAAGAGGACGACCGAGAAGATCTTGGAAAAATGAAGTCGGTGAAGCCATGTCTAAGAAAGGATTAGAAGACGGAGACTGGGAAGATCGAAAAAAATGGAATTTGATTTAACCTGGTTTTATTCATAGTTGTTCTGCATTGGTGCCATTTTCTTCTCAGCCGTCTTTTTTCTGAAGCCATATAATATTATTACCCATCGTCGTTCTTTTAATTAGCCTAATGTTCACCCTGCTTCTTCGTCAAGCTCTACTAATTACTACTAAAGAGATTTTTTACTTTATCGTACTACATACGCAGTATGAGTATAATAGATAAAGTTTAGGATCGTGCAAAAAAATTTTTTTCAGATTTCACTTTTTTTCGACGTTTTGAGTCCCCCTGAGTCTAAAAAGCAAATAAAAAAAACATGTCGGAAGTATGTACGTACGTATGTACGTACGTATGTACGTACGTATGTACGTACGTATGTACGTACGTATGTCGCCACCGCCCAGCAAAAACTACTGGACCGATTTCGATGAAATTCGGTATGATTAAGTTTAAGAGAATTTTGTCGAGAAACTAAGCTTTTGAAAAAAACCTCTCAAAGGGGGGCCGAAATAGGGGGGTTATTTGGGGCCCATTTTTGCAAATTTTGACCGAAACGAATGAAATTTAACTTAAAGTTAGCTCATCGATAGATAAATAGAAATACGGAATTTGACATTTCCAAATCCAAAATGGCGGCCAGCATGGCCGACCGCCCACCCGACACATTTCCCTACCAATCTAAAAATTTGTTTAAGATAAATTTAATTTGAAAAAACATTTATATAGCCTAAAGATGGGGCTATAACAAGAATATTATCGTTTTTCAGAAAAAGTTATGGGTTGCCTATATTTAAGGGGTCAAAATTTGACATAAATTTGAACTAAATTTTCTCAAAAATGACTCCAAGGAATTTGTTTATTTTTTGATATATTTTTGATATCCTATCGGTAAATTGAATAACATTGGTCAGGTTTCTTAACTCCTCATAGGAGGGGAGTTATGAATTTTTTATAAAAAAATATTCGAGTGCCCGTAACTACCTCTGTAATAGAAACTAAAATTTGAAATTTGGCAGACATATATAGTACTTTATTATCTATTAGCACAATAAATTTTACCCACAATATGGCTTCCGGTTTAACCGGAAATGAAAAATAAATCTTAATTTTTTACATACGCCCTGTATATTTTTACATATTTTGAAAGAATGTAAAATTATCTTTCCAATGACATAAAACTCGTTGCTGTAACTCAAAAACTCGAAAAGTTACAGAAAATTGAAATTTTGCTAGAATCTTGTGTGTGTCCTCTCACGCGATCATAGCAGAGCATTATTATAGGGCAGTCAATGAGGGTATTTGGCTCCGAATTCCATCCTACTACATCGATGTACTTGATATTTTCACAGTAAGTAGGGAATAGCTCAAGAAACAAAATCTACCCTATATACTATGGCGCTTTTATCTTGGGGCAATTCCCACCCCTTCAAGGGGGTGGAAAATTTATTGGTCAAAATAAGCATGGAAGTGGCTAGAGAACCTATTTTTAAGCAAAAACTGATCTATACTTTTTTTTGAGAACTCAATACTTTTTGAGTTATGCGCAGTTGAAAATTGGCCATTTTCATTTAAAAATGACACGTTTTAGGACGGTTTTTTGTGAATACCTTAAAAACTATGCATCAAACTAAAAACACTATATAAATTTTTTTTTTAATTATAAATAACAAAGAGATTCGTTCCTTCGTAAATTTTCTATATATAATACAAAAAGAGATATGGTAGGTAAAAAGAGTTTGGTTTTTGGTGCATGCTCAAAATGCTCATGCTTTTGTAGTGTTTGAAAAGGCCTTTAAAACGAGCACTGTTAAATGTCGGTTACATTCAAACTAAGCGAGATATGGTGCAAAAAAATATATGACTAATGTACTTTAAGGAAAAATGAGAAGTACATACATTTAACCCCTCATTCACCAGAATTTAAATGCATTGTTTTTCTTTTGCAATAGTGTTATTTCTACTTTCAAAAAGTTGGACGGGTGAAAAAAATAAGATCAAATTATAGGGCGCATTTTTAAATTTTCTTAAAATTCTTCCTTTTGCTCCATGCAATTCGCAAATAAAAATGTTCTATCCCCGAGAAGTGGTGAGAACCGCCAACCGCCCCCACGATAAAAGCGCCATAGTATATAGGATAGACTTTGAATTAGGCGATTGGGCTTTGTGCTACTCCCAAAATTTCATTACAATCCATGCAGTAAAATGCAAATATTGTAAACTATTAATTTCTCAGAAAAATGGACTAATTTGAAATGAAAGTATGACTAATATTCTATTGATTTATGCAATAATCTATAGTGTGTCCCCGAACATTTTCTCAAATGCGGGAATTAATGATGCGTAGAACCATAAAATATTTTCAAGTATACAAGGTGTTTCTAAAATATCAAAATAACGAGTGACTTTGTTATTTTTATAGAATGGCAGTATCTAGTACGATAACGATAATAGATCGGTACGATAATAGATCGGTACGATAAAGTTCTCGGGCGGCCCTTCCGTCCTGCGTTTTAAATTATTTGTTTGTGATTCTTAGGCTCTATTTGATCTTTTGATCTTTCAAGGAATTTCTAATAACTACCACGTAAAGTAAAATAAAATAATGGCTGCAAATGTTCAAGTCCAAATTGAGAGCCTCATTACAGTCAATATTTTTGTATGAGGCAATTACACGTACTCTGTACCAAAAAACGTAAATATGTTTTACGGCTGAGTAAATTTCGATTTTTCGCTTTCATTACACTCATTAAATCAGCTTCTGCCTTGGTTTAAACGCCCATTACATTTAGGCCTGGATCCCGCGTACCAAAAAAAGTTTATTTAAGTAAGCTGAAAATTTGTTAATAGCTTAACGGTGTGTAGTCGTATAAACTTTGATGTATGGGAACACTAGAACAGGGGAAGTTTTAATTGTGGAACATGATTTTAATTGTGGAACTTGTAATCCTGACAAGTTTATGATTGTGAAAACTAGCAGGTTGTTATTGTAAGTTTTTTCAATAGCAAACTTTATATGACAAATATGTTAATCATTTTAATAAGTCCGACACGTAGAACATGTCAAATGACAGGAATTATAACAGATGATAAACAGCAGTCCGATTTTTTCATGAGAGTTTAATGAAAGGGTAACAAATCAATTGGAAGTTCTGTCCGACAAAATACATGGGACGTTTTCGTAATCTGACGTTCCAAATTTTTAAACTGTTCCATAATTAAAACTTCCGATGTTCCAGTGTTCCCGTGCATCAAAGTTTGCCCGACTAGACACCGTTAAGGTATTAACAAATTTTCAGCTTGCTAGTAATAAACTTTTTGTTGGTACGCGGGATCCAGGCCTAATTCATTCGGCAGAAATTACGACACATCTCAGAATATGGAAGGAAAAGTGGTAGGCTATAATTTTGTGCATTCGGTAGTAAACTACAATTAAGATTCATGCACTGTATTGCATTATTACATAGGCGTATAATTACAGACGTTAGTGGAGTATAATTCTCTTTGGACGTTCACCCAATCGATTGGTATACGCGAAGAAAAACGAGACGTGTATTGCAAATAGTCATATTTATCGGTATGAGCCGTATGCTCATTTTAATTATCTACAGTATGCACCACAAGGTATTATTATTTAAGATTAAAGATATCAGACATATATACTTTTAAGTGGTCTGGAATAGCTTAAAAACATGCCAAATTAGTCATTCTTACCTTCCTGGTTGTACAGGTATGAAATTGTATTAGATAAAACTGTTTGAAATGGTTCGTTTCGTCTACGGATTTTAGGGTTTAGGATTTTTCTCCCCGTTTAATTCAAAGGTGAGTGATGATGGGGGACTATAGGGCACCGCCTACCCTAGAAAAATGATGTGCGAACAATTCGTTGTATTTAATATTTCCATAACACCAACACTCATAGAAGAATAGTAGGCCAAAACTAGAGTTGCACAAGTTTGACTTGAATGTTTGAAATTGACTTGAGTTTGACTTAATTTCAAGTCAAACTCAAGTCATTTCTTCAGGCAAATAATTCAAATCAAGTCAAACTGGTCAATCGTACAGGTTTGAAAATTCATACTATTTGTCAAACTAGTTTGAAAGAGTTTGAAGAATAAGTTACTTAGTAGATATACTTTTTTTTTGTCGAGATAGATATGTTAGTTGCCAATTAAGATAAGAAAATTAATAATACAATGAGTGCCATATAAAAGTAACTTGATACAGGAGCGATTATAGTCAAAATAGGGTCGTAAATTTCTTGAAAATGATTTCTGTACGCTTAGAATTGCTTGCAAGCAAGTTTCGTTTTATCGATATCACTTTTTTATATTTTTATTTGAATGTTACTAGATTAAAACAAAGAATTCGTTGTTCTGAAGCTATTTTCTTGTGGCATTTTTATAATCAAGTATATTCAAATGGGAAATAAGATTTATTTATTATTTATTATTTATTATTTATTATTTATTATTTATTATTTATTATTTATTATTTATTATTTATTATTTATTATTTATTATTTATTATTTATTATTTATTATTTATTATTTATTATTTATTATTTATTATGTATTATTTATTATTTATTATTTATTTATTATTCCCATTTGAATATACTTGATTAAAAGAATTCGTTGGATGGTTTTTTTATCATACCAAGCGTAATTTAATCTACCTACTTTAACAAAAATTTATGAACGAACTACTAATATTTTTGATAGAGTAAGTTTAATGAATTTTTTGCCACTTTGCAATGTCGTTTTAAAAAATTAGTTCACTAATTTGTAATTTTTCTTTATTTTTACATATAGCCCAATAAATGACCGTTTGGAGTGAAATTTCCAGGGGCAACTCCGAATTGCATGAAAATTTGGATTTAGGTTCTACTTACCCTCCACTTCAAAGTTGAATTTGTGCCGTTGGTTGCTTTTACTTGGGGGTGACATTTACCCCTTCTCGGAGGTGAAAAACGCGTGTTTAAAATAAGGCTGGAAATGGATAAATTTACTTATTTTAAGCACCTTTTTTTCTATAAAGTTTTTTACGTAAGTCAATACTTTTCGAGTTATTCGCTATTTAAAATGTTGATTTTCCGACAAAAAAACTACGTTTTCAGACTCAAAAGTGTAGCCCATAAAAAAACGAAAAAAAAATGGTGTACCAGTAAAGTCTACAAATTGAGTAGAAGCAAAGTTGTAGCTCATGAAAAATACGTTCTTATTCGTCTAATTCCAAATCGAATAATTCAACGCAAAATCACCGAATAAAGAAGCGTTTTTCGGGAAAACCTTATTAACATTTTTAAAGTATCGAAAAAAAGCTTATTATTTGTTTTTTACAAAAGTTTACAGCATCAAAAATAAACGAGTTACACTGAAAAAAAAAGTTGGCCCCTTTTTTTTGGTAAAAAAAATCGTGAAAACCTCCCTCTATTTTAGCACCCTAAATGAAATTAACCGTTTGGCTTTACCATCTATTTTAACTGTATGTGTATTTTTTATATGTTCTGTAAGTTTGATTGGTTTGAAGTGCTTATTTTTGAAAACATTTGGTTTTATAGTAAAAAAAAATTACTAAAAAATTTTGAAAAATTTCATTTTTTCAAATTAACTTAAAAAGTATTAGTGGTAAGAAAAATCTTAAAGAGTAAAAAAATGTAGGTTTTACTATTATATTTGTCCATATTATTTTGTTTCTCCGTAAGACAGAAATTGGTTAAGATAAAGCTGTTCAAAATTTGCATACACTCGTGATTAATGACCCATTCAAGCTTTCTCAATTATAACCCTTTCAAAAATAAACACTTTAAACCGTTGAGACTGACAGATCATATAAAAAATAGATAGGTAAGTAAATTGTTTGTAAATCGGTAGCGATTAATTTCATTTGGGGAGCTAAACACTTCGAGATTTTCATGATTTTTTACAAAAGAAAGAGGGCCAACTTTATTTTGAGCGTAACTCGCTTATTTTTAATGCTAAAACTTTTGTTAACAATTAAAACAAAGCTCTTTATAAACACTTTAAAAAAGTTTAAATGGGTTTTTCCCGAAAAGTGCTTAATTTTTCGGTGATTTCACCTTGAAATATTCGATTTGGAATTAGACGAATAAGAACGTATTTTTCGTGATCTAAAACTTTTTTTTATTTGATTGATAGACTTTACTGATACACCATTTTTTTGGGTTTTTTATAAGTTACACTTTTGCTAAGGATATTTTTTTCGATAAAATATTTACTTTTTGAGTTATTTGCGAAAAACCGTCTGAAAACGTAGTTTTTTTGTCGAAAAATCAACATTTTCAATGGCAAATAAATCAAAAAGTATTGACTTAAGTAAAAAACTCTAAAGAACAAAAGTTACTTAAAATCAGTCGATTTATCCATTTCCTGTCTTATCTTGAACGTATGTTTTTTCACCCTCAAGAAGGGGTGACTGTCACCCCCAAGTAAAAGCAACCAACGGCACAATTTCAACTTTGAAGTGGAGGGTAATTAGAACTTAAATCCAAATTTTCATGCAATTCGCCAAATCTCCCGTTCATTTACTGGGCTAATAATAGAAGTATGCACTTTGCAATTTTCATTGTTTTGAAATCACCTGCCGCAACATCAAATAAATCAGTATGTATATTTATTTTTCTTAATTAATTCTGCTTCGTCTACAGATTTTTTTCCCTTAATTTTTGCAATGGGAATACCTTTAAAATCAGACTCAGTTTGTTCTGGTACTTATTCTGAGCCGAAAAATATTCAGGTTGAGATATTATTTCACAAAGCACACAGTTCAAAACGAACGTAATAAACAAGCCAAGCATAGACTTCTTAATATGAACTACAAACTAATTTGTGGAGTAGCAGAGTACAGATTCAGACCTATCCAAACAAGTCAAAACAAAAGTCGGTACGCTTTCAATTAGAATTGGAAATCAACACGTTGCGCAATATGATTTCAAACTTCAAACTGTTTGAAGAAGTTTGATTTCAACTCAAACCTAAAGATATCGAAATCAAGTCGATTCAAACTTTTTTACAAAAAAAAGTTTGGTTTTCTCAAGTCAAGTTTGTTGAATAAAATCAAACTAGTTTGACTTGATGCATCTCTAGCCAAAACTCAGATGGAAGGACGGTGTAGATGAGGATGGTAGAAAAATAGGCGCAGCAAACTGGCAACAGTTGGCAATGGATAGAACTGACTGGCGTAATAGACTTGGGAAGGTTGAGGCTCTTTTATAGAGCTGTAGCATCATTGATGATGAAAATTTCCATATTTCATATTCACACCTTTCTGTTAAAAGTTCATTTCCTATTCTGCTAAAACTGTATTCCATTAAAATATATTTAGTTAAACATTGTTTTCACATAAATGAAATTAAACATTTCATTTATGTGAAAGTATTGAGAACTAAAGTTTGGAGTGTTTTATTGTTACATTAAATTGAAGTTTTTCAAATGAAAAATTGGTTAATTATGTTAAATACTTAAAAACAGCAAATTGCGAAAACGAATACAAAACGACTTATAATTAACTGACATCACCCAATACAAATTTAAACACTAACTACAAACCTTAATTATCAGCGACAATGTTGATGAATATCCATGTTATACAATTGTCGCTGTTTTAACTGGTTATCCAGTATTTGTGTTGGCGCGATTCCATCCATTATGCTGAAATTGGCGTGCAGTTGTTAATTCCCAAACTTTTACCACCGGCAGGTGACATGTCAATAAATAAAATCAAATTAAAATACTCACGTCACAAAGTTTTTACTGTGGCCGTTGCGGAGTTCCGAATAGAGGTGTGATTTAATGAGTACAGGTCCATTAACTGAGCTGAATCTTTAATGAACTGAGTCGTTTGTGGTTAATATTCAGTAAATTTAGAGAACCATGTACTGATCAGGCTACTATGACTTTGAATGTTTTCCTGACTTGACTTATTAGGTCTGCCACACATTTTGGCGAATGTTCTGTAAAGAACTGTTTCGCCTTCCTTTGCCCTGGTGAATTCTTTCACCATTTCGGATATTTATGAGCTACTCACTTTCTTGTAACACAGTTGGGCATCCAGTACTAGTTCCGTGGACTTTCCTTCGTCTTCTGTAGGTCCAACACACTCTGGGATAGTAGTTCTTACGGGTGAACTGGTTACAGTTGAAGAATTTTCAGTTCTTCCTGAATCTCCACGTGTAGGGAGTTTCTCCTGTTTCACTGGATCGAATTGCTACTAGCTTTTTCTGAAGCTCTCCTCAAAATTCATAATCCATTGAGAAAGTCCATTAAACCCCTTTGTACAAACACAGTCTATGAGTTCGGCTTGGGTATAGCTTTCCCCTCCAAAACCCTGGGAGATGAATCTCCAAGACCTTAGGGTTGATATCGCTTCCTCTAGCCACCTCGCACGTGTATCATCTTCACAGTTAAGTTCGAGGAAACCCAACCTCTGGATAGTCTTCAGAAAGCGAACCTGACGTCCCGCTTTCAGATTTTCTTCGTAAGCCACCAAGATAGCTTTTTGGAGTACCTTGATTATCCACATCCATGTTTGCTTCTGGGAATCCTGTTAGTACTGCTACGACCTTAACAGAAGCGGCGGATTCGCTGAAAACCACAACCTCGGTTATTGGCCGTTTCGGATGGCGTGTTATCGTCCGATATTGGCCTTTTTGGACCGATGGTCTTCTGAGTTCGTTTTTGCTTTGTCATGTACTTTAATGGCTTTGATGACATTTATTTTGCTCTTTCAGCGGACTTGATTTTGCCTTTTGAATTGTATGTTATCTTGGCCTTGTTTCACCAGATTATCGATTTTAGCTTTAGAGATGCTAGATAGCTTTGTTGCCTTAATCTCTGCATCTGTCATGAGACCAACTTTGATAGAGTGCGACCTGTTTCCCAAATAAAACCTATAAATAGATGTAGCAACTAATGAAAAATGTAGAAATTATGCAATATGATTCATGTATTAAGTTCAAGTTCACTATGCAATAGGAAGTATTGATAAATAATCGTTTAGCTTACTAATCAAAAAAAAATTTGACCTGCCTCATAATTTAATGCATTTAATTTATGTATTTAAAACAATGAAACGTTAGATCGTTTAATGTTTCTGCTTTTATTTTTAGTTTTAGAGATTGTAATTTTTATTTAAACAAACGAAACGAAACGAAAAGTTGTTTAATAATAAATATAAAAAAAAGAGATGAAATATATTTAGCCAGCTGTATAATGATTAAATATACAGATATATAATAAGGTAAACCAATGTACTCACTTTGTGTTTTATCCCTCTCATTGGTTCGTGGCTGTTCCTGGAAACTTGGTATCCACTCTCAGCAATTCCGTTGATCTAGTGACCTCTCGTCGGATCTGTCGTTCCAGCTGCCTTCTCCATTGTCTATACATTAATCATACGACGAATATGAATACTAGGGCAAACGCTATTATTCCCAATATTTCTGGAATAGATATATCGTATCCCTTTTCTTTGGTAGCTATGGTGCCTCCGCTGTTTCCCGCCTGGTTTATAAATACTTGCTCCTCCTTCTCATTGTTTTGGTTATTTCCCATCACTATTTCTTCTCAGCGTCCTGTCGTCTCAGCTGTCCAGGTTTAAAGGGCTAGGGTCGCCATGTTAGGTTGGTAGATTGCCATGATACGTTGTAGGGTTGGTATGTCAGTGTTGAAACACTGACTCTAACTTATAACTTTATTTATGATTTACAACATAAGGTTATGGTCAAAGCGAAGATCGATGGGATATGTGCATTTTATCAATGAAATTCGATATTTTTAAGATAGTCCAGAAGCCGCTGCAGATAAAATGTTTTAAGAGCCCCATTAATCATTCAAAATTAGCCGACGGATATTAGTACAGTTAAAATAATTAAGACGATAATGATTTAATGAGTGAAATTTATAGTTTTTCTACTTTAATGACAAAAAAGCAAGCTCATTAGCAGAACCCAATTAAAAATTATTTTGCACATCATATTTGAAACATTATTTGGTTGAAAAATCTAATTTTTGTTGGCAAAAAAATATATTAATTTGTCTGGACTAAATTATACTTCTGTTTATCTTAAAAAGGATATGTTACTATCAACATTTACACAGTGTTGCCAAACTGAATTTTGTTATTTTGAGTGGAAATTTTCCCAGGGATCTCCGAGGGTACAATACTAAGATGTGTTTCGCGGGGTAGTCCTTCAGGACACCCTTCTCGCAGGACGGCTCACTAGCATAGTAACGATCTTAATCTTACTATGAATAATGACAATACTATAATGCTCAATTTAATCTCTCTGTGGGCTATTTATCTCTTCTTCCAACTCGGACTTTGGAAGTAAGCTATACGTGAGTCTCTGCGAGGTTACACAAACAAACTTCGTCAATCAACCTTCGTTTTGTTTGTGTATGTAGAAACAATATCTTTTGTAACAACCTAAATTACTTAAAATTATATACATTTTTTTCGATACATATTATATTATACAGAAACGGTTTTTTCCCTTACTGTACACCGTTTGCGACACCGTCTAGCCTTCACCACGGTGTCTCACGTCTTGATTTGGGAATTGTTTATCGACTTCTCCAGTCTAGATTCGTTATTGTTCAGTTTCAACAGAGCCATATAGAGATCACCTTGAGATTACCTTGCAGTCAAAGATTACATACACCCATTATTATTTTTGGAAGTACCCAGTGGTCTTAAGACCGTTTATGGAGGTGTAAGACTCTCCGTGCAAAACTCGTCCCCTGCGATTAATTCTTTTCCCGCTCTGCGTTACGCTGATTAGAAAGGAAACACATCCATTGGCCCCTAAAGGAGAGAAAGATAAAGCTACTTTCGTTATGTCAAACACCATCTCAAAAAACATCTCTTTTATAGCACTTCTATTAGAATACTCCGTTTTAACATAATGTCTATTTTTCAATTTTTCCCATATTCTGAGTGTAAATATTTTCCTATATTGTATACGTTTTCTTAGTTTCAACTAAGTAAAAATTTACAGATTATTCCAAAACAAAAAAATCGATTATATTCGAACACGAGTCTAGATCTACATAAAGCAAGTACATAGTCCTATGTTATATAATATTTCAGGAATTGTCCCATCTCTATATCCAAGTGCTGAGTTCAATCAATGATGAGTTATGCGGGTCTTGGTAATTTTTGCAGTAAAAATTTTATGTTCAATATGACGGCGATTTTATGATTAAGTGTCTTATATTTATTAGCCTCTCAGGTATCGGTTACTGAAGTCATAACCAGGGCCCATATTTTGCTTTTATAGTATTTTTGTTTGTCCGCTGTTTCTGACTTCCGCAAAAAAGTAAAAAATCGGTGGGGATGAAGTTTTATAGTTGTAATTTAAAAGGCACTATTTACATGAAGTTATCTAAGATCATTTTTATGATCTCCTTTTTGATTTTATATTTTCTCTTCGTATTATTTACAACTAAGTATGTACAAATTGATGGATCGGTCCATGGGATCCAAAGCACTCTTCTCCAGCACCACATCTCAAAGGCATCAATTCTTTTCCTATCTTCCAATTTCATTGTCCATATTTCAGATTCGTAACCGATATATTTTTTGGCATTCTTTGACAAAGAGTGATACTCGATAGTTTTGATACTCGACTCATATCATTTTTGACCATTCCTATTCTCCCACGTATTTCGGTTTCTTAACAACCTGTAAGTATTACTAATGCAAGATCCAACTTTAATTTTTTTACGTTCTGCTATTAAATAAGAATAGCGCAATTTTAGCCCACTCCCTCCCCCTCCACCAAAAACGTCACTTTTTCGTTTTTTTTTCGGTGGGTTGCAATCAATTTAAAAATTTCAAAAAATGCACACGCATAGTAGAAGCTTTTACAAAATTGGTGTTTTTTATAGACCCGCAGGTTAAATGTACAGCATTCTTTTTTTTAAGTCCATTTTTTTGGAGATGGCTGCAGGTCTAATTTTTTTATTTTGCGTATTTCATCAAAAAATATATTTCTGATTTTTTTTCAGATTTTTTCGAAACGTGCGTCACATCTAAACATCCGAAAAACTGGTTTTTTGGAGGTTATGAGGAATTTCCTCCATTTTATAGTCCTCAAAACAGATTACATCAAGGTTTCATTGTAGGTTATGTATAATTTGAAGTAAATGAGTTCTTTAGGATCTTCAAAAATTGTACGAAACACCTTAAATCCCCAAAAACATTGATTTTTCACAACTTAAAAAACTCACTAAACCCTGAAAATCAAGCTTTTTGGTGGTTTAAAAATTGTTTCGCCCAATTCTTAAATGTCCTAAAGCACTCAGTTGCTTTAAGTTTTATATAACCTGTAAAAAAACCTTGATTTCGTCTCTTTTAAAGTCTATAAAATGGAAAAATCCTTCAAAACCACTAAAACCGGTTCGGGGTTTTGAAGGTGGCGAACCTTACGAAAAAATCTGAAAAAAAAAATCAGAAACGTTTTTTGATCAAATACGCAAAATAAAAAAATCTCGACCTGCAATCATCGCCAAAGAAAAAATTATACGCTTTTTTCGAAAAAAAAAAAGATGCATTTTTAAATTATGCACACTCAACCTACTTAACCTACCTCTATAAAAAAATAGATGTGTTGTAAAGGCCCTAACCATACAAGTGAATTTTTTGAAATTTTTAAATTGATTGCAAGTTACCGAAAAAAATAATAATATTAAAAACGGAAAAATGATGTTTTTGGTGATAGGAAGAGGGGGTGATGGGCTAAAATTGTATGAGTATTATAGTTGTACAGTAACTTACATTAGTTGTTCACACTTTTACAAAATCAAACTTGACTCAGGTCAGAACAGACTAATAGATCGCCCTGTATTGTCGTATCTACGCTCCTAAAAGATTCTTCTACAAAATGTTATAGAGATTCCCCCTAATGAGGTCATCTCTTCATTAAGTCACGTACTTGGTACTCTGTTGTTCGTAGGTTATAACAATTGGTACGTGTTGAATTGTATAAACAAAAAAATAATAAACAGAACATTTTAAACAGGGCCGAATTTAAGGGAGGGTTGGCTGGGCAGCTACCCGGTGCCCCAAACGTAAAATATCAGCACATTATTCACATATAATAATTTTTGTGAATCAATTAACTGTAATATTTCGGTACAAGGAAGGTTTAATTGCTGTTGGAAGGTTTCTCATATTTTCTCCAAATCACGGTCATAAAGCAGAAGGTAATAACTCTTTAATGACATTATTGCAAGAACATGATATCGATTTAAAAAACTGCAGAGGACAGTCCTACGACAACGCGTTAGTTATGAGTGGAAAATACAATGGCTCAGGCTAAAATTAGAGAACATAATATCTTGGCGTTGTGGATTCCGTGTGTCGCCCACTCTCTAAATTTTGTTGCAACAGCTGCAGCTGAGGGTTGTCCTGCTACCATAGCATTCTTTGGTTTCTTAGAAGAACTATATGAACTATATGTATTTTTCACTTCCTGTACATATAGAAACAACTTATATCGGATGTTTAGAAGCTGCGCCAAAGCGAGAACAACGCCGACCGTTGCAGAAATATTATTGTTCCCAAAAGAGTAAATACTACTAGATAGTCATCTAGAAGTGATGCCGCAAAAGCACTAGCTGAAGGTTATAATCAGATTAAAGGAGCATTGTTCAAAATTCCAAAAGACGATGAGCAACAATTTAAAACTCAGCGATGCAGGTATGCAAATGTTTTTTATAATCGAATATGTTTATTGGAAACAGGAATATTTACAATATTTTGGAACGAAATCTTAAGAGATGGCAAACATCACAAGTTGTATTCCCCAAGATCCAAATATTGACCTTAATTCAGTAGTGACGGCACTTCGAGCACTTTAAGAATTTATATTCTCTTAAGCAATATTCGACTGACTCCACTGGATTATGGAACATCTCCACAGACTGAAATGATAACATCAGAGAAGTATAGTACTCAAAATTTTATCGCTATTATACATAGATCACTTCATTTCCTCTCTAAGTCGGAGGCTTTCTGTATATGAATCGATTCATTCCAATTTTGGATTTTTACATAATTTGGAAAATTTAACTCCCAATTGAAGCTTACCTATATTTATAGCAATGATTTAGATAAAAGTCTAGGTGTCGAACTGGTACAATATGTAGAATTTTTCAATTCATTTAAAGAGGAAATTGGCTCATCAAATATAAGTAAAGAATTTCAAATGTACCGACTGTTAAAAGAAAAGAATGTGAATGATGTGTTTCCAAATGTTGAGATGACAGTTCGTTTATATTTAGTTCTGATGCTAACTAACTGCAGTAGAGAGAGATCATTCTCAAAATTTAAATTAAAAAAATCGACTTCGGTCTACGATGGGCCAAGAGCGTTTGAATCATCTCTCTATATTGAGCATTGAACACGAAGCAACTAGACATGTCCGATATAATAAAGCAATTTTCAATTAAAAAATCTCGAAAAGTACCCGGACTTTAACCTTAACCATACAATTTACTGTTTATTTTTAATATTTTACTGTACTGTACTGTAGCTCTTATACTGTAGCTCTTATGTATTCTTTATTATTTAAAAATATATTTATAAAAGTGGATCAAGTTTTTTTAATGGTTTTTTAATCGGTAGGAGGTAGGGCCCCACACCAATTCTGCCCAGGGGCCACCACTGCCTTAAATCCGGCTCTGATTTTAAATGCGAATTCTTATATTTATATTTCTTAAAAGGCTTGTTTTCAACGAAAACTGAACCCAATTAAGATTTATTGCTAATTTTCTCCGCAATTATCTAAACAGCCGTCACAACACAAAAGTGCATTTTTGAAATCCCTTTCCAATTTGCGAGCGTACTGTGTTGGAATCGTCGGCGATTTTCTTTTAAATTAATTGGGAATAAAAATACCAATAACTACGACTTCCACAGTAAAAAATGCAAGATCATTATATTTTCTTGTGTTTCGAATGGATATCATTCGTTTTTTTAATTACAGGAGTTTATCTGGAGTTATTTAGCGAGCATTTTTATTTCATTGTTCCGAGTCATTGGATCACAAATAAAATTAATATGTTTGTTATTAATCTTCTAAAAAAATTACCTTAAGTGTAAAAATACAGTGATGAGCGTACTAATAACCAGCAAAATAACGCAAAAGATGGAAAACATAATTCCTACATTGTGAAACAAAAAGAGATGAAACTAGTGGAAGTGGAAATTATCGTTATAATCGTAAAAATTAACATTACATTACATAGTTACCCACCTCTAGACGTCTGTGACAGGAGTATTTTATAAAATTCTACTGTCACAGTGACAGTTGTCATACTCCTTTAATACGTCTAAAGGTGGAAAACTATGTAATGTAATGTTAATTTTTACGTTCATAACGATAATTTCCACCTCCACCAGTTTCATCTCTTTTTGTTTCGCAATGTATTATATTTTCCATCTTTTGTGTTATTTTGCCGGTTATTAGCGCGCTCATAACTGTATAGTAAATCATCACACATCGCCAGGCACCTCTTCAAGCACCTCGCCACGCACCTTGCCATGCACGTCGCTGTGCAAGTCGCCATAAATTACATACTCGTCATGGCAGAACACATCGGGATGGTATACAATATACAATTTGTGGCGATGTGGTAAAAATGAGTGGCGCACACAAAATTCCAGCTACAAAAGAGCTGATATGAATATTACATGGCGCGAAAATGTATTTCAATTTTAGGGAAAACAAAATTCTAGTTTTATTTTAAAAGATTTTTCCATAGCATAGCATTTGCTAAACATGAAGTAAAACGCACCGCAAAAGAGCCTCACACTGCAAACTTTATCAAATGTACTCTTTTGTGGCGCGTTTTACTTCAAATTTGGCAAATACTATGGAAAAATCTTATAATTTTATTTTCCATCAAAATGAAAATACATTTTTTGCACCACATAATGTTCATATTATCAGCTCTTTTGTATCTGGAGTATTGTGTGCGCCACTCATTTTTACCGCGTTTAGCGGTTTTTATTCTTCTATCAAGAGTTTTTCCACAGTTTTTTTTATTAATTAAATATATGAACTTGAATGTAGTGTTTCTCGCTTACACCTCAAGCGTTATAAATAGTCGCCTTTGTCGCATTATCGCCCAAATGGTCTAGTGGTTACGACACTGAACTTGTGATAGGGCAATTCGAATTCATTTCCTAGCCATAACAATTTTCTTTCAATATAATTCTTTGTGTCCATCGAATGTACATTAGATTTTTTTCTGTTCTGAGTATATTGAAAAAATATATCGGGATGGCTGGCAAATGAACTTGGATTGTCCGCTCAAGTTTAGCCTCGTAACCATCAGACTATTTCGGCGATAATGGTTAAATGGATTATACGTTTGGAGCTCTATAACTTCTAAACGAATTAACCGATTTTGTTCACTAAACATGAGATTGAAAGTATTCCGTTAGTGGGTGTGTTGACGGAAACAATTATATAAATTAATATTAATTAAAACGCAAACAATTGTCAATAATATATTTATTTATTTTTGGGTAAACAAGCGTGCTTCGTTTATTATCTCGTAAGGGTTTTGTTGTTGTTTTAGCGAGGGTGTGTGTGAACCGCGCGCATGCTGTGTCGATACTGCGAGACCACCACACTCTATTATGTCACCATGCTTGCGGTTTTACAATATGGCTAGAAAGGCAATAAATTACTACATCTGCGTTTTAAAAGATGAGAACCTTTCTGTATTTTAAGAAGTTGACATAAAGAGCGTGGCAATCTGGCCTCGAAATCTATTAGTGTTTCCTTGAAAAAAACATTAATTTTATACAATCTGCTTAGGGATACATTTCGTTTCTTAAACTTAACGGCCCTTGTTAGCATATGGTTTGTATATTAAATGTCAATTTTAAATGACTAATGTAATTTCGTTTTGAGAAAAGTTATTAAAAATTTAGCAAAAATAGTAATTAAAGCGTATCGCTATAAAAGGTAATGACAAGTAATGTCTGATACACCCAAGGTAAAATATGATATCTGGAGGTATCTACTACAGGATTTAGTGAGCATGAAAAGCCTTTTTTCCCAGAAGAAATAAATTTTATCATACTTATGAGGCATATAACTTAAAAATTAGAATTTTCCCAGATAAGGTATACACCGTTAGACGCGTCTGGAGTCCTCCTACAAACCCTTAGTTATTGGCATAATTAGAAACGTAGGTGGAAATTTTGAGTGATTGTAACTGCCGTTCTCTGTGATTCGATCCTAGCTTGGGCTACGTGTTCAGTGTTGTATTTTATCTTTTTGAATTGATTTTGAGATATATTTGACTAAAATTTTTAAAATAAAATAAATAAATAAATGAGATCTGCAGAGATAAGAACAATGCAGTTATTTTTATAAAAAAACTAGCTGACCCGGCAGACTTCGTACTGCCTTAATAGATAAAAACAAACTTTTGTATAAAATACACATAAAATAAACAAAAGGAATTCGTAATTAATAAAAAAAAATGCTCGATGAGAATGAGTTTTATTATTATTTTTAATTAATTACTCATTGTGTTTGAAGTAATAAAGTTCAGTTAGAAGTAGCAAAATAAAGTTTGTAGTGCAACAGTTACAATCTTAAATTTGTTTATCTTATAAAGAATATAACAGCTTTATTTTATCTTCATTCAAAACAACCCTGTATTTATGATTGGATTCGGGGTTGTCCAACTATATTAAAATTAAATTAGAATTACATATCATTAAATAAAATGAAATAAAATTTCATAAAATTAAATAAAACTAAACAAAATTAAATAAAATTGAATAAAAGTAAATAAATATAAATAAAACTGAATAAAATTAAATACAAATAAATAAAATTATATTAATTTAAATATAATTAAATAAAGCTAAAAAAATTAAATAAAAATAATAAATAAATTTAAAAAAAATTAAATTAAATAAAAGTAAATAGAATCTAATAAAAATAGATAAAATTTAATAAAATGAAATAAAATAAAAAAAAAACAAATGGAATTAAAAAATGAACTAAAATAAAATAAACGAAAATAAATAAAATACTTAAATTAAATAAAATTAAATAAAATTAAACAAAATTAATTAAAATTAAATAAAATTTTATAATTTTCTGCTTGTTCTTTTCGTGTGCTCAGAACTTTTCTCCTGCTTGCCGTTCGTCAGAAAAGTTCGGTTTAGAGATATTTTTTGAAAATTTCGAATTATTAAAAAATTCATATTTTGCCAAATTTATATCCAAAAGTTAAACAATTGCACTTTTCTTCGATGAAATTTGTTGCTCGTTCTTCTTCTGTCCTCAGAATATTTTTACGGCTTAAGATATTTTTTTTTTCGACACCGATTGCGCTAGAGAATAAGTTTTAGTACGGTTCTGCTCGGGATTCAGCAAGAAGTCTACCTTTTTAATTTCGTATTTTTTACGTCATTCTAGTACGTAAGAGTACCAGAGTGGTGGTAAGAGTTATGGCGTCATGGGTGACCCCCTTATGACGTACGGGTATGAAATATAGATAACAATCTACTACCAGTCCGGTCGAATATACCTGCCAAATTTCATAAAAATCGGTCAAGTCGTTTCGGAGGAGTATGGCAACAAACACTGCAAAAAGAGCATTTTATACATAATATAGATGTACAAATTTTGGTGGCTACTAAAATGATTATATAAAACCGTATAAACCTTCCCTGAATTTCCACAAATAATTCAACATCAAAATTAGCCAAATCGGTCCAGCCATTCTAGAGTTTTAGCGAGACTAACGAACAGCAATTGATTTTTATACAGGGTGCGCCAAACCTCTGGTTTTCTTTGATTACGGCTAAACTATGGGATATACAAAAAAATGTTTTTAACAAAACTAATGAACATCAAAACCGTCTATAATTTAAAATTATTTTCGATTATACAGGGTGAGTCAGAACGACGGTACGAACCAAAGTTTTGTTTTTTTTAAATGGATCACCCTATATATTAAATCATTTTTAAATATATTTTTTAAAAATATGAAAAATTTGTATAAGATCTTATAGGCCTAAAGTTAATAATTTTCGAAATATTTACATTTTTATTGAGAAAAATGTTAATATTTATAGGGCTGTGGATTATGTTTCCAAGGCAATAAAAATTTAAGTGGTAGGTCAAAGTTTTTATAATATAGTGTTATTTTTAAATAATTTAATATCTTTTACTTATAGCCATAAAATATACAATGTGATCACTATTTGCAAATACAAAATTTTCTCATTTTTTTTAAATGGAAGACCCTGTATATTAGTATTGCATTTTGTAGTAAATACTACAACCTTTCTTTTGGTATGAGGTTGTATGTACATAGCATGCTTGGTTTTGTAAATATTTAAAAAAGAACTATAGATTTTACGTTTCGCGGATATTTTATATCCGCGATAATTTTATTTAAATTTTTTTGCAAAAAAAAATTATAATCTCATTTTAGAAACATACACTAAATATCAAAGATGAAAATAAAAACGTAATTAAAGATTAAAATAAAACGTATGCAAGTGCAACTTAATTGAATTTAATAAGTTTAAAATTATGTTACAAACAATATTTTACCATACTAATAAGTAATTAATATGGATAAATTAATTATTAAATTAAACAACCAATTTTAAAATCTACCCTAGACATTTTTCTACCCTAGTAACTTTATTGTACCCAATTTTGTTATAAAGTGTATTTATGAGTAAGATCAGTTAATAACTTTTTAATTTACCTACATCTTGAGAACGTATAAAGTATGCTTTGAAACAAATGAACGTTATAGAAGTATATTATGAAGTAAATAGTATCTATGTAGTCGTGTCACAAAAGCTGGTAATAATTTCTAATGGTTTCGCCCAAAACAAATGTCATATCCACCAATTGTCCGGTTGAAAAATTAAAATTTAAAATATAAAAAATTGTTACAAAAATTTCAACTACAAAAGTATTACCAGCTATTGTGAGACCATTTAATACTATTTATATTAATAAATAATTCGGCTGATACATTTAACATTCATTTCTTTCAAAGCATACTTTATAATTATTATTATGTTCTCAAGATGTAAGTAAATTTAAAAGGTAAATTAAAAGTTTAACTGACCTTACTCGTAAATACAATATAACTAACAATTAATTTGGTACAGGATAGTTGCTGTGGTAGAAAAATTACTAGGGTAAATATCAAATTTGGTTGTTTATTTAATTTAGTAACTAATTTATGCATTCATTAGTATGGTAAAATATTTTTTGGAAAATAATTTTAAGTCATTAAATCAATTGAATTGTACTAGTATACGATTTATTTTAATCTTTAATTACGTTTTTATTTTCATATTTGATATTTTAATGTATGTTTCTAAAAACAGATTATAATTATTTTTTTTGCAAAAAAATTTTTTAATAAAAAATCCGCAAAAACGTAAAATATATAGTTTTTTTTTAAATATCTACAAAACGAAACATGCTAGGTACATACAACCTTATACCAAAAGAAAGGTTGTAATATTTACTACAAAAGGCAATACTAATATACAGGGTGTCTCATTAAAAAAAAATGAGAAAAATTTGTATTTGCAAATAGTGATCACACTGTATATTTTATTGCTATATGTCAAATATGTTAATTTATTTAAAAATATCAGTATACTAAAAAAACTTTGACATATCATTTACATTTTTATTACCTTGACAGCCTAATTCACAGCCCTTTGAATATTACCATTTTTCTCAATAAAAGTGTACATATTTCGAAAATTGTTAATTTTAGGCCTAGTAAATACCTTAGTAATACCTTATATAAATTCTTAATATTTTAAAAAAATATATTTAAAAATGATTTAATATATAGGATGTTCCTTTTAAAAAAACATAACTTTGGTTCGTACCGTCGTTCTGACTCACCCTGTATAATCAAAAATAATTTTAAGTTATAGACGGCCTCGATATACATTAATTTTGTTAAAAACATTTTTTTGTATGTCCCATAATTTTGCCGTAATCAAAGAAAACCAGAGGTTTGGCGCACCCTGTATATAAGATATGAACTCTTTTTCAATAAGAATTTATAGAGCTCTCCTCGTACGTGTTTTGGAATTGATTAAACTTTTTTAGCGGCAAATAGATCCGAATATTCTTGTCATTATGGTTGTTGAAGTTAATCGACCGTCAACCGAAGCACCTTCTATTTCTGTTTTGTTTTTCTTCTTCTTTTTACGGGTATAATCGAGCGTGTTTATGCGCTTAGGGACCTTTTCAACTTTTACGGACTAAATTTATAATTTGTTGGCCTAATCATTTTAACGTTCTTCTTCCAGTTTTATAAGTAAGTCCCAGGATGTAGTAAAGTAGGGGGATTAGTAGCGACATTTGTATGATTATTTATGATTAGTGAGATAAATCGGAATTAATTCCCATTATCATCAGAACGATTATTATTACAATTAGAATCTGGCCATAAATGACCTATAAGTAATTAAACAAGGTGTCAATAAATTCGACAAGTTGTGGCATGAATACCTCCTATCAAAGCTATTAGACCAGTAAGGATCTGTTTTTAGGTGGATGTGAGAGGTGGCATTCAGATTTTTGCGGATAAAGTTAGGTGATAACTTCGTTAATAATAATTGATTTATGCTCCTTCTCAAATATGCCCGGAACATTAATAAAAAAAATAAAATATTTAAAAATTTAAAAAAATTTCGTTTTTTTTTCTACTTTTTTTGCTTATAACTTAAAAACTATTCATTTTAGAACAAAGTCCGATAAGAATAAAACAAAGATAATCAAATTTTCTATCAGATGCGATTGGTTAAAAATATCTTAATTTATCACCTTTGCTGCAAAATAGCAATAAATATAAAATGAGGGGCAAAACAAGCCTGTCCTTATTCAATGATTTTCCATCACTTAGGTTACACTTGGAACCTTCCTAATTCGCTTAGAAAATTTTTGTAATGTGCTAAAACCGTACACCAAATTTTATTAAAATTGACTATTAGATTTTAAATAATAATTTTGCAATCTAAACTTTTTTTTTTATTAAAATTTTTTAAAATCTTGCACAACAAAAACTAGAACATACAAAGACTTGTCAATTTTTTTACATATAAAGAAGCACTCCACCTATCTAATGCCCTTTACAGAATTCAAATCGGATTATTTAAGCAGCCTCAGCAATGTTTTAAAGTTATAAACAATTTTTTGGCTTATAAACAAATTAGTGCTGTGGCCAGGAGGGGGTGCTACGAGCTTCTTTATTTAGATGGACTTGCCCAAGATTTTTATGTATTTTTTGACCCGTAGAACACGGTTTGTTTGGGTAACAGTTGATCCGGATGTCGATAAGATTGTTATAAACAAAGAACTTAAGGAATTACATAACATCAATTTTTCGCAAAATAAAACATTTTTTTTTGTATTTCTTGGGTAATTCTAAGCAAAAAATGTTCTTACAAGTTTTTTCGTAGGATGCATAGTTTTCGAGATAAACGCAGTGGAACTTTCAAAAAATCGAAAAAGTGCAATTTTTGAACGCGAATAACTTTTGATTAAAAAATAAAATAGCAATTCTGCTGACAGCATTTGAAAGTTTAATTCAAATTATACCGGTTTTAATTATTTGCATTGCTAAAAATTTATTTTTTTATTATTAAACAAAGCTATTTGTTTATAAGCCAAAAAATTGTTTATAAGTTTAAAACATTGCTGAGGCCCCTTAAATAATCCGATTTTAATTCTGTAAAGTGTATTAGATAGGTAGAGCACCTATTTATATGTAATAAAATTAGCCAACTTCTAAATGGTCTACTTTTTGTTTAGAAAGATTTTAAAAAATTTGAACTTTTTTAAAAACATTTAGATTGCAAATTTATTATGCAAAATCTATTAGGTCGATTTTAATAAAATTTGGTACACAGTTTAAGTATGTTACAAAGAATTTCCTAAGCGAATTACTAAGCTTCTAAGTGCCACCAAAGTGGTCAAAAACATTGAATAACAACAGGCGTATTTTGCCCCCTTATTTTGTATTTAGTGCTATATTGCATAAAAGGTAATACGTTAAGACATTTTTGACCAGTCTTATATCATACAAAATTCAATTATCTTTATTTTATTTCTGTACGACTTTGTTCCAAAACGAATCGTTTTAAAGTTATAAGCAAAGAAAACAGAAAAAAATCGACGTTTTTCGAAATTTTTAAATATTTTAATTTTTTTATTAATGTTCCGGGCATATTTAAGAAGGAGCATAAGTCAATTATTATTACTGAAGGTGTCACCTAACTTTATCTGCAAAAATCCGAATGCCACCTCTCACATCCAAAAATAGACGTTTTTTCACAGATCCTTACTGGTCTATATAAAGGAGATTACTGCACAGCTTTTACATTTTTCTTGAGTCTACTTTTTCAGGTAGGTATTACTTCATTAAATATCAAGAGGTAACTTTCAAATTCTGTTCTATCAAAGCTAGCGTACCACAAGGTATCGTGCTGGTTTCTACCTTGTATCTCTTGTTTATCGCAGATATACCTACAACTCTTCAGGAATCACTAGAGAGACCATCTACAGAAGAAATAAAGCTATGAACGTTTGCCGACGATACTGCAAACCTAGCCTCACATGCTGATCCTACAAGATTGGTTTTTGGTTTTTGGAATGGAAAAATTAAAGTTAACGAAGTAAACTCTATTCGTGTTAAATTTACAACACGAAGAGGAACGTGATCTTATGTAACTCTAAATACCATCAATTACCTTCAGCCGACGAGGTAAAATATCTTGGTATTCATTTGGATAGAAATCTCACATGGAAGAAACATATTTGAACCAAGAGGATGCAACTAGGTCTCCAATTCAAAAATAATATGTACTGATTAATGGGTCGTTCATCAGGGTTATCCCTGGATAACAAATTGCGACTCTATAAGGCAATACTTACGCTCATCTGGATATATAGGCTGGAACTATGGGTAACAGCCAGTCTCTCCAACGTCGAAATCATTCAACGCTTCCAATCAAAAATCCTCCGAACTATCATCAATACACTGTAGTACATCAACAACAGAATTATTCATCGTCATCAAAAAACGTAGCAATGCATACATTAGCAAGCTGGAACATCATGAAAATCAGTTTGCACTTTCCCAGGACCCAGGATCACTAGACAATTCCCAGGAACAACGTAGATCAAGGAGATTCAATCCACTAGACTTAGCATTTAGAGTAAACTAAACTTGTAAACTAATAACTAGTAGTTATAACATGTATGTATATTATACAAGAATAAAAAACCGCTAAACGCCGTAAAAATGAGTGGCGCGTACAATACTCCAGCTACAAAAGATCTGATATGAATATTGCGTGGCGCGAAAATATATTTTCATTTTGATGCAAAACAAAATTCTAGTTTTATTTTAAAAGATTTTTTCATAATATTTGCTAATTTGAAGTAAAATGCGCCACAAAAGAGTAAGTTTGATACAGTTTGAATTTTGAAACACTTTTGTGGCGCGTTTACTTCAAATTTAGCAAATATTATGGAAAAATCTTTTAAAATAAAACTAGAATTTTGTTTTGCAACAAAATGAAAATACATTTTCGCGCCACGTAATATTCATATCAGACCTTTTGTAGCTGGAATATTGTATGCGCCACTCATTTTTACGGCGTTTAGCGGTTTTTTATTCTTGTATCAGGAGTTTTTCAAAGTTATTTATAAATTAAATGTATGAAGTTGAATACAATTTTTCTCGATTACACGTTAAGCTTTATAAATGGTCACCTTTGTCGCATTATCTCCCAAATGATCTAGTGTCCATCGAATGTACAGTAGATTTTTTTCTATTTGAAATAGATTGAAAAAATATTGGGATGGTCGGTAAATATACTCGGATTGCCCGTTGCCAGATCAAATTTAGCGTCGTAACCACTACAACTACATAAACCATTTCGGGAATAATCGTTAATTGGATTATGCTTTTGTAGCTTAATAACTTCTAAACGGTTTAACCGATTTTGATCACTAAAGATAAGTTTGAAACGTATTAACAAGTAGTATCTGATGCATCTAAGGTCAATTATGATAACTAAAGCTATTACAGGAATTATTGAGCTTGAAAAACCGTTTTTTCCCATAGGAAATAGATTTGATCATACTTATGAAGCCTATAACTTAAATATTCGAATTTTCCCAGATATGAGGTATACACCGTTAGATTCGTCTAGAGTCCTTTTACAAACGTTCAGTTATTGGCGCAATTCGTAGGTTGAAACTTTGAGTAATTGTCGAAAAACCAAAATTTTCAAAGTTTGTTTTTCAGTTTTTCGGCTATACTGAGCCGTGTGTATGTCTGATCCTGACGGCTTGGACACCATTTTAAAGCATAGCTCAACACTATTGATTTGATGTAATTGCGGTTCTCCTGTCTCTTCTTGAACCGAAGATATATACCCCCCAAAAATATGCCATTTTGTACCTACCAAGCCCTATAGCTGGCTTATGGTTGGTCAAAATTTAAAAACTACACCGGTTCTGAATAGGCCCTGACCCCCCCTTCAAACACAGAAGAAAAAAATTCAGATCGGTTTTAAATAGAAATTGAGTCATATTTCTGATCTCGGTAACTTTTGAATGGTATAACCGATTTTCAAAATTATACATGCGTTGGAAAAGTAATGATCACTACTATTAGAAGCCGCAAAGGTCGGACTTAAATTTTCAAAGTTTTTGGGAGTTTTGGGGATGAGAACGAAAAACAGACTCTAAATAGGAAGGGCCGTAAAATCCACACCCTTGGACCAAAATGGATACTTGACATATGAATGGGTGAGTCTTTTCCTGAAGTTTAAGATGGGAGTTGGCCCAATTTTCAATTCAGTCAGATTTAGAAAATCGAAAATTTTGTGTATATATAGTGTCGCGTGTACGGGGGTGGGGGGGTGGGTGCGCCACTGACGAGAACTTCCGTTCTCTGGTAATTTCCTATATAACTTTATAATAATTGTAATTACTTTGGTTTTACCATTGCGCAAAATCCTTCGTGTCTTTATTCATCGTCACTACTTTTGTATATTGTTGCTACTCAATAGATTGCAAAATAAATAAAAAATCTTAATTAATCTAAAGGTAAAAAGTGCAAAGTAAATAATAATTATATAATAAAGAAGTATTTGCATCATTCTTTTATGATCTTCATATCCTCGTTCCTAAACAATACCATTTTTATATTTCCCCGTACGCGAACAACCGAACCAGACAATACCTTCCAAACATTATTTCTGCCAGCCAATAGAATCCCTCGACTTCTACACCAAAAATCACAATTTTCCTGAACTGATATAAAAAGATTACGTCTCCTCGAGTCGGTCAATTTGTTGTTGTATCAACATCTCAAGACAGCGCCGTATCTCGATTTCGTCCTTTTGATATTTCGTCCCTTTCACGTTTAATCGCGTCTGACGTTAATGCGATCCATTCGGATCCGTCCCAATCATTGCCGTGCTTGGCAAATGATTGTCATTGTTGGAAAGCTGTCCCATACAAAAGTCAGATGCCTTTTCGGTGGCCGTAACGCAATCGGTTTATCGAGTCGGTAAGTGGATACTTTGAAAAAATATTTGTCATGATGGCTTGTTGAATACGGGTTGTTTTATTTGACATAAAAAGTTCCCTAGATCTAATTTGAAGATATATAAATAAAAAAATATTATTCTTTGTCATTGATAAAAATAAAGAATGTTACAAAATGAAGATACTAAAACAATCACACAATATCAAAAGTTATTCTGAAGCATGTATAAGCCGTATTTTATTGCTAATAATTTGTATTATACGGTATTTCCAACTACTTGTAACGATTCAAGAATCCTATAAATTTAAATTCACGTATTTCAACTTTCATTCTGTATATAAACTTTTAATATGTAGGTACCTCAAAAATACTCGAACGGTAGCTTTGTTATAAACATTCCAATTCCTTTCCACCTTAAACTTCGGCGGAAAACACTTATGCCCGGTTGCACCAACAGATCTTAAGCTTAAGTCGAGAATATCATAAGAATTAATATAATATAATTATAATATATAACAATAAGAATACCATAATATAATAATAGATATGATAAAGGTAAGTGATACTCAAGGAGGCCCTATCTATAAGTAGAGCTTAGCTAAGCTGGAGCTTAAGATCTGTTGGTGCAACCAGGCATTAGTGTCTCTTCACTTAAAACAAACAAAATCCTAAAGTTTATTTTACTCAGCTTTTGCATTGGACAAATTACTTGTAGTTGTTTTTGAGTTGAATCTAAAAAGCGCCGATCAAGCTATTCAGCGTTGAGTGTCTTAGCCAGTGGGGATCTAGCCTTTTGTGGGGTTGTGCCTGAGACTTTCGCCACTCATATCATTAATTCTATAATCAGATCTAGAGGGGGTTGCTAGAATTGATTGAGATACAGGCTTTTTAGCCGCTTGAAGCAGTTTTTAACTAATAAAGAAAATTAATAGGAATCGATTAATGTGCAAATTATCATTAAGAGCGTCGTATTTTTAAATCCATTCAGAGAGAAAAGAAAATTGATTGTGATTTTTAATTTCAAATATCTCATTTAACAGAAACTTTTTGTTTATTTCTAAGGACATTTCGGCCCTCGGTAGTAATCTTTCATTTTGCGTTTAAATTTTTCAAAAATACTTATTAGATTTTTCAGGATTCGAAAAAACTGAATGCATTTAAAAAGCATTAGTCCGAAATTTTGCGCTAAACTCTTAAAACTGGATATGACGAGCTTGTCCATGAAAGATTGAATGTTTGTATTACGTATTTAAAAAATATAGTTACAATAGTTTAAAAAGTTATAAAAATAATCACATTCTGGACATCTAAATAATTGAGCTGAAGAGCGGAATTAACCGAGTTTGGCTACATTTGGAAAGATTAGGTCAAAGATTCCAATATATCGGAAAAAGTATTTAATTAGTTCCTTCTACCAGTGATGACATGGTGCAGAGATACTTAGTGCGATGCCACATTATGCGTTTTGACCGGATGCGTTTCCACCGCATCCAGTCAAAACGCATAGTGTGACAGGTCGGTCCGGTTGCGTTGGAAACGGATGCGTTTTGAGACATCGATACGCGCTTACAACTGCACGAGACTAAACGCATAGTGTGACAGGTCGGTCCGGTAGCGTTGGAAACGGATGCGTCTCCACCGCATCCGATCAAAACGCATAATGTGGCATCGCCCTTATGCGTTTTGACCGGATGCGTTTCCACCGCATCCAGTCAAAACGCATAGTGTGACAGGTCGGCCCCGTTGCGTTGGAAACGGATGCGCCTCCACCGCATCCGGTCAAAACGCATAATGTGACATCGCACTTACCAGAACAATAGTAGGGAGTTTTTGTGCACACAAATACGTAAACGTAACGCATCTTTTTGACATATACGCTTGCGCATTAATGGTTGAACTTCCGTATCTCGTTACATATTACCTAAAGTAACGCTCTGATACGTACGTGAGAACGCATCCCTATCGAGACGAAAGTCACCGAATGCACACGAGGATCTTGCCCGATTACCTACCAAATGAACATTTCATCAGCGTAGTACCCGTTTATAAACATTTTAAGGTTATATTGGTTTAGTCTATTTGAGTAAAATTATTCTATGTTTGTAATTGGAAATTGGAACTTCATAATAGATTTAAAATTTTATTGTTTTTAAGTTGTCTATTAATAAAGCAAAACAAACAAATCTTGTATTAATTTAAGAAATACAGTGATTACCAGTATCACCACAATTAATAACTAGGTAAACAAATGACCTAGTTTCATTAAAATTTTCAAATAAATATTACCAAACTATTTATTACATTATACTGGAATTCTGATGTAGGTACAATAATTTACAACTAAAAAGTAGGTATAAACAAAAATAAAAAAAATTTAACCTAAGGAAAAATAATATTTTTATATTTAAATAGAAGCAATTAAAACCATACAATTTCATCATTCATTTAGCTTTTTTTACATTTGTATATTAATTGTATATATTGTGTAAACATTGTTTTATTTTTTTAATGTCAACGTAATTTAAAAATGACTTTACGATTTGCTTTACGTTACGTTAAGTCAGTTACAAAAACTACCTATTTTAACATTCATCCTCTACGACACGTTAATTGCTTTACGTATACGAATATGCGTTACGTTACGTAGCAACAAAAACTCCCTAGTGAGTAAACTATAAGTTGTGGAAAGAACAATGGAGAGAATACTGTTAGGGGTTTCTATACCTGACAAAATACATGATGCTACTAGACGCAAAATATCAGGAGTAGCAGACGTTATTGAAGGAATAATAAGACTAAAATGGGAGTGGGTAATTAATGATCGGTGGACGAAAAGAATTTTGGACTGGAGACTCCCAATACAAGCTAACAAAAACAGAGATCCGACGAATGGACCGATGATAAAAAGATTGACTACAAATGGGATTCAGATGGTGCAAACTTAAAGTAAGTGGAAAAGCATGCCAAATGTCTATGTTCAATGTTCAGCAGTTGAGATTGGAGGCTTAAATGATAATGATAGTTTCTACTGGTTTCAATTCTGTTTTTCTTTTCTCTTTTTGATTTTACTTCGTATAGACTCTTACATGTATTCTCAAACGTATAAGTATGTTAATACTTTAATTTTTTTAACATGTCGCCGCTTCTCTAGAACGTAGGTTTAAGTCAAAATTTGACGAAATTGACTTATTAATGCAGATCTACTAAAAATAAAAGTATCTATCGCAGTGTTTTCCAACCGGTGGATCGCGACCCACTAGTGGGTCGCGGGCAGATTCCAGGTGGATCGCGGCGTGGCTCTTAAAATAGCTGAATAACATACATATATATCATCATGGGTGAGGGATGAGTCGCGAATATGAAAAAACATCAGAAGGTGGGTCGCCAGACATAAAAGGTTGGGAACCACTGATCTATCGCGTGAAGGTTTGTTCCAACACGACGAAGAACCGTCATGCAACGATCACGTTACTAGATAATTAACGTTTCATGGGTTCCATGAGAACGAAATAATACGTTCCATGGTCCTGCGCAGGACAATGATCGTTACATGGACGGTTTCTAGTTGTGTTGGAACAAACCTAAAGACCTATGACGTTAATAATAATAGTCGCTAAGAGATAGCACCAAGTGTCTATATTTGTTTGGCGCGAAAGTAGTTAAATACTTAACATTTTCCTATCAATACAGACCCAAGTTAGTTACGTCGCAGAATGTGAAGCAATTTGTGTGTTTACTTCTCGTCAAGGACGACTGTTCTTATATTTACGATTAGTTTTTGTGAAAATTTTCTCTAAAATAAGGAACCTTTTTGTAGTTAGGTCAGCGTTTTAACAAAGTTGAAGTAAATGTTTCTCAGGAAAAAGACTCAACTCCAATATGGGTAACAAAATGATAAAATTTAACCATTTTAACACTTATAAATTTATCTAGTTATTCGGAATTATGCCCATAATCATATCTATAAAATTTTAAAACGCCTCTCCTCTAAAATCGTCTTTTTTGACTTAAGCTTACGTTCTTGCGAAGCGGCGATGTGTCTTATTCATTAAACTCTGTATTTTAATAATACACGGTGTTACGAAGTTTCTTTGACTTTTGTTGATCTCGATACCATCAATTGAACAAGTATTTCATAACCGGAACACCAGTCTTCATATACTATATCTTTAAATACAGTAATGTAAGACACCTCCTTTGTTTTACGTTAAGTTTGTTGCGAGAGAGATCTAGAACAATGCGAAAACGTACGAACTACGAAAGTAGAGCTTCTCAATTGTTTTCGAATGGCATTACCCACCGTTATACCAATCTTACTATCTCTAGAATCTATTTAGACAATTGTGGAGATCGCTAAGATTTATTATTTCGTAATTAAAATTAGCTGTGTAGAAAATTAATGTGAGAGCTCGGTCTAATTGTGTCTGATATATGTGGTTAACGTGTATGCTTTCCATTTGGGGTTCAGGATCATTTCTCGCACGTTCGCTGTATATGGCAGACGCATTTAATTTTGTTTGAGGTATTTCCAGATTAAAATATACATAGACTGTTATATTAATTTTTGCGGTCTGTAAATACATAATACAAAGTTTTAATAGGATAGAAATAGGCCAGGGTAATAAGACAAAAATATACAGTGTTCGTGACACTTCAACAGCCAGGGTGCTGGAGCGTTTTTTTTTCGATGGGTAATACCTAGAGAGCGGAATATATGCAAAGTGCATATAGATGCATATATTGCATATTTTCAGACAACAAACACAACATTGCATATTTAAGCTAAACACGATTTATTTTGCATATTTTAAAAATAAATTATATAAAAGTTTAAAATTTTCCTCTCTTAGTTGGAATTTTATAACTTCGATATGAACGAGCTCGTTATTTATCTATCTATCGCTCATTATTATCTATCTAGACTTTCCCATTACTACCTGAATTTAACAATTATGGGTGTTCCCAGAAAAATATTATTTTATTAGCGTAGCATGTCGTAGGTACCTACCTGCTTTTAAGGGTCTAATATTTATTTTGTCAGTTTCCGGCCAACATTTGTTTAAAGTAAACGTTGTATCGTATTTAGTGTTTTTGAAGTGATTGGTATATATTAAATTTAAATATGTCTACCATTCAAAAAAGTGCTTGGATAAAGTGTTTTCCCGAGTTAAAGCTAAGTGGAGACAAAGTATTTTGCAAGGCCTGTTCCAAAATAGTAAGTTACATTCATTTTCACATTTCATTTTTTAAATGAGGAACTGACAAACAAAAGCATCATGTCCCACAAAAGAAATTTTTCTGGACAGAGTGTTTTTATTCGACAAATTCGCTTTTACTTCTATAAAGACGGACATAGAGAGAAGCATCAAAATACAAAAATCCATCAAATTGTAGACAATTCCGCTTTTGTTCTTCAGCTTCTCGTATGAAAATTGATTTCTTTTTGGTGCTTGAACATTTTTTTTCAAACAAAATTTTGAAAAATATTTGATTATAAATTCATACTATAATTTAGATTCTTAATTTAATTATAATATCAGTTTTTGTGTGTCATTTCATTTGTTTTTATGTGAAAAATAAATATGTATTAAACATAAATGTAGGTTGAATTTTTTAAACGTTAATGTTTATATTTAATATATTGTTTTATTTTTGAGTATTTTTAATATGCATTTGCATATTTAGACAAATTTAGAAAAAATACCTGTATATTTGTAGTAAAAGTAATGCATATATATGCGCATATTTTGGTAATGTTGTGTTGCATATATTCCGCTCTCTAGAATACCTATAAGAACAAACTGTAACTATTTCCTGCATAGGATCTGGCGGCCATTTTTGATTTATAAACAATTTAGTGTCAAAAAATGACCTTTTTCCCTTTTTTCAAATTACTGGAAAATAGTAAGACTTATGGTTTTCTTAGCACAGACATCTTCGAGACAAGGGAAAAAGCTTCAAAATGGCGTATTAAAAAGTTTAATACACTCATTTATTGTTAATAACATTGCGAAAAATGGTCGAAATTTTAAAAAAGATTAATTTCGCAATAACTATGGTAAAAATAAGTATAGAGCTTTGAAATTTTTGTCAAATGAGGGTTCTTTGGTGCTTAATATGTGACAAATATTTCAAAGCGATTCATTCAATTGTTAAAATTTTATTCAAATTGTTTATCCCAGAAACCTTTTTTTGCAATAACATAAGTCAGAAAATAATAATGTCAGAACCGTTCTATAGGTGTCAAATGAGAGAGCATGACATTCACTTTTAAATTGGTTTAAAAAAAGTGAATAAGCAATGTATTTATTAGTAATAAATAATTATGCAAAAGTATCGATGTTGATTTTTCCTTTTTTGAATAACTTTTTCAAAAAATTTATTTTTTACCGTTTTTTAGGTGCACAACTACCAAGTAATGTTATTTATATGATAATTGATGAAAAATTGTAATAAATATAAAATATATAATTTCTTATATCAAAAAATAAAAAAGTTTATAAGGAAAAATTAAACATATTTTGCGTAATTATTTATTACTAATAAATGCATTTTTTGACACCTCTAGAATGGTTCTAACATTATTTTCTTACTTATGTTATTGCAAAAAAGCTCTCTGGGATAAACAATTTGAATAAAATTTAAACAATTGAATGAATCGCTTTGAAATTTTTGTCAAATATTAAGCACCAAAGAACCCTCATTTGACAAAAATTTCAAATCCCTATACTTATTTTTACAATAGTTATCGCAAATTTTTTTTTTTTAATTTCGACCTTTTTTCGCAATTATATTAACAATAAATGAGTGTATTAAACTTTGTGATACGCCATTTTAAAGCTTTTTCCATTCTTTCGAAGATATTTGTATTAAGAAAACCATAAGTCTTAGTGTTTTCCATTAATTTGCAAAAAAAAAGAAAAAAAGACCGTTTTTGACAATAAATTGTTTATAAATAGAAATGGCCGCCAGATCCTACGCAGGAAATAGTTACAATTTGTTCTTATAGGTATTACCTGTCCGCTTCAGTACCCTGGTTGTTGAAGTGTCATGGACAGCAATTGTGCATTCACAAGCATTGTATACAATTGTGTATTTATACAGCAAATTTTGTAAGCCACTTTCACTTAGAAATTAAGTAACAATGCTTATTACTTTACAAGCCACATTAGAGACATACTTTTCATCGTAAAAAATGAATGGGTCCGAGCCTTTTTGTTTTTTACAATAATACGAACAAAACCTGGATGGAAAATTTTGGTGGGTGTAGAAAAAAAATCTCATTAGGAATATTGTTTCACGTCAGAGAATGATTAAATTATCATTATTGGTCGTGATGTTTTTTACAGCAGGATGCCTAGAATGATTTTACTTTTTGGATATCAAAGTCGCTCAGTTCCAATCAGATAAACTCACTGAAAGTATCCATGACAAGCGACGGACGCCTGCTATGATCGTTATCACACTACTGTAATCTGTAATTCTACTTATTTGGTTGTTTTTTATTCGTATTGTTCCACCGGATTTTCGACGGATGCATGGACTACTGACGAATGCCCCCGAATTATGACGAATAGTAGATTTTGCTACATATACTACTTTGTGTTTTTTTTAACACAAAAAAAATAGGTAACATGTCCGCTGTTTATTACGGTCGAAAGCCAGCGTGTGATGTTGGGATTTTTTTGTGATATCCATCGGGTTGAAGTATTTTCCAACGTTTAAATCGTATACCTAGGCAAAAGCGATAAAACATTGTTTCCGAGTAAAAAAAACAGACGGCACGTTTAAAAATGCAGTGACACTGCAAATACTATGTTTTTAAATCTTTATTTACTCTTTATACAAAAAGGTTAGTTATTATAGAAAATAGGGGTAGTTTTTGGTGCGATTTCAAATCGCGCACTGTTTTAACAACTGATCCAATGAAAAAAATTAAATATATAAAAAATTGAGTGATGAAACTAAGTACAGTAAATGAAATCAACGAAGCATGGTAAAAATTCAATTAATTTTTAAACAAAGAAAACAATGGTGTTATACATAAAAACTACGGGGATATACAACATAAAAAACTACTATAGTGATATATAGGTACTATATCAATGCACTTCACAAGGTACAAATGGTAGAAAATAAAAGTACTAACAGGTACATTTTCTTTTTTTATATTTTCACCGTAAGATAGTATTCAGCTCAGTAATTTTCTGCTGAAGCAGGATAAACAAAATAACACACTTACTATAGCCGGTTCGCTAAACTCAGTCACAACTGGCTAGTGATTTTAGTAGGTAATTTTTTTGTTTTTGGCCAATTTTGCCAAAATTGGCAAAATTACTAACTATTTAGTAATTATTTTTTGCCAATTTTACCAAATTGGCAAAATTACTTACTAAAATCACTAGCCAGTTGTGTCTGAGTTTAGCGAACCGACTATATGAATTTATTTTTTTAATTATACTTGCTTCAACGGTAGACTTGCGGGTTCTTTTAATAGAAGAAGGACTGTTTCCCAACGAACAAATTGAAGAATTATGGACTGTTTCACCTCTACTGTCATAAACAGGTAGAAGAGGAAACCGCAGGAGAAATAAACTGTTTTTTTTTTCGGAAATTTTTAAACGAAAAATATTACTCTATGTAGGGTCGCATAAAAGTTACTGCTTTCTGAATTAGATGGAATTTAAGATTTTCGTTACAAGATAATATAAGTATTCAAAATCTAAACCTGAAAAAGAGCTAAAACAAATGTAAGACGATAAAATTAAAGAAATATAATTGGGATATAACACCAAATTCTAATATTTATAAAAAAATCATTTATAATACCCACGAGTAATGCCACAGATTGACCTAAATCTGGTAAAACGAAAGGTTGCCCCTAATTTGAATAATTTGGATTATAAATTCTCAACTTGGATATCCCAAGAACGAACAAAGCTGATGATAATGAGTATGGCCACATGAAGTTAAATTCATTATACCGATCAATTTTACACCCCTTTTGGTAATAACTTAAGAAATAAATTGATTATAGGATGAAAATCCGTCTAATAATATCTTAAAATTAAAATTAAATTATACATCCTTAATGGGGAGAAGCAAAATAGAAATTTAAAAGCAAAATCCAAGTTAAATACAGGGAAAAAGTAAGTTCAGTTGATGAACTCTTTGAAAATTAAAACAAATGAAAAATGAATAACCATTTTCAATTTCGTTGCAACACGAAACAACAGCCGCATCATTATTCCAGTTCAATCAGAGAGTGCAGCAAGCACCTCTACCGGTTTCGAAACTTATTAGTCTCTCATCAGGAGGCACATATGCTGCTCTCTCTGACCCAACTAGGACAAACCCCGGCGTGCAGTCACGGATTGCAACGAACGAAATGGCAGGGATGCCCTAGCGGCAACTGCTATCAAAAAACTAAGTTTTCAATCGAATAGCACATAAAACAACATCCAAAAATGTTTTGGATGTTGTTTTATGTGCTATTAGATTGAAAACTTAGTTTTTTTTTAACAAATCAATACAAGATGCAACTATCGAAGCATTGGCGGAAGGAAACCGAGATTACAAGAAGAAAAACCTGTGAAGGAGTGGTAGTATCGAAAGACTTATCGACGAAAAGAATCAACTGTACGAGAAATGGCTGGCGACAAATTAATGCTCCAGATAACTGAAAAGAATACTTTAGGATCAAAAGAGAAGAAAAAAGCAAAAAATGATAAAAATGTGGGAAAAGACATGCTCTAAAATAAATAATTTTAAGGAAAACACTCAATCAAGTAAAGCATCATCATCATCATTCTCTTTGCCTTATCCATATGCGGAGTCAGCTTCCCTAATTGCATTTCTCCACACAATTCTATCTTGGGTCATATCAATGTTAATCCCCTTTACCAACATGTCCTGCCTAATCGTCTCCCCCCACGTCTTCTTTGGTCTTCCTCTCCTACTCCTTCCAGGAATCTGCACTTCAGCAATTCTTCGTATTGGGTGATTACCGTCTCGACGTTGAACATGACCAAACCATCTTAACCATTTTGGCATCAATTGGTGCCACACCTAGACTTCCCCTAATAAACTCATTTTTAATTTTATCCTTTTTTGTCACTCCACTCATCCATCTAAGCATTCTCATTTCACCACATGCATTCGTTGTTCCTCTTTCTTTTTCACTGCCCAACATTCAGTTCCGTACATCATAGCCGGCCTTATGGCTGTTTCATAGAATTTTCCCTTCAACTTCATTGGAATTTTCCTGTCACACAGCACACCACTCGCTTCCTTCCACTTCATCCATCCAGCCCTGCATGCATCTCCATCTATTTCTCCATTACTCTTTAATACGGATCCTAGGTACTTAAAACTATTGCTTTTTACAATCGGTTCACCATCCAAAGATACCATTTTATTTTGTAGTACCTCCATCTTTAAATGAACATTCCAAATACTCTGTTTTTGTCCTACTAAGTTTTAAACCTTTTCCTCGAGAGCTTGTCTCCACTGTTCCAGTTTTTGTTCTAAGTCTCTTTCACTATTTCCTACTAACACATCATCAGCATACATTAAGCACCATGGAATGTTCCCTGTAGTTTAGCTGTTATCTGGTCCAAAACTAATGAGAATAAATACGGACTAAGCACCGAGCCTTGGTGCAATCCTACTTTCACATGAAATTTATCCGTCTCTCCCACACCTGCCCTAATACTAGTCGTTACTCCCTCATACATATCCCTTACAATCTTTACATATTCACCAGGGACTCCTTTCTTACTGAGTGCCCTCCACAGAATCTCTCGAGGAACTCTATCATATATGCTTTCTCAAAATCAAGAAAAGCAGGAAACTGTTAAAAGTCCTTAGGACAGATATTAAGGGACATAGAAGTATTTTGTTAATTTGAGCTGATCATTGTAAGGAATATTACAGGGTTTTGCCGATAAAGGGCAGGGAATAGCTATTTGTATGTATAACAAGGGAGGAAAGTGCTACTTTTCCTCCCGAGAATGAAGTTTACTGCCCGATGCGTAGCGGAGGGCCGTAATCATTCAAGGGAGGAAAAGGCACTTTACTCCCATGTTATACATATCGTTTTTCCACCTTCCTCAAATAACAAGTCATTATTTCATTTTTACTTAATTTATTTATGTCACTAACCACCAAAATTTATTACAACTAAAACTAACAAGTAGGTAAATACGGTAGGTACAATATAACTGTCAACTGCTAAATATTAAATATAAATCAAATTATTTATTAATCCAAACAGTGTTAAATCAAAATAACAATTTAGTGTTTTTTACCATTCTGCAAAATACAGGGTTTTTTAAACGCTTTTCTTTAGTTCAATAGTTTGCGTCAAATGTTTAGACGTTAATTTGACTGCCTTTTCTCCAATGCAAATGAATGAAAATTTGCAGAAATATGCATTCGCGGGAACAATACACGAATAGTCAATGAAAATTTTTTTATGTTTATTAATTGTTTAAATAAAAAAAAAACGATTTTAATGGAAAATGCTTAAATTCTCTTGTTTTTTACAATGTAAAAACTTGAAACTTTTACGGATTATAGCTAATGATATGAACTATGCATAATTTCACTTTTTACGTTAATTGTTTACGTTATGCTTTATAAATAAACAATAAAGTTTCAAATTTTGAGCGCTAATATATTTGTTTATATAAAAATCGGCGCTTATTCGTGTCAAATTTCAATATGATACGAAATAAAACTTCAAACCAAAACTGGAATTCAAATAATTCGTGTTTATATCGTAGTCTTAGAAAAACCACCGGTAGAGACTTTTTGTGCTACAATTAACATTAGAGTTCGTTTTGGCGTATTCATTAGACGCTCAATCGTTTGGGTCAAATTTTTAGACGTTAATTTGACTGCCTTTTCTTCAACGCAAATGACTGAGAATTTGCAGACATATGCATTCGCGGGAACACAATTCATATGCAGACACGAATAGTCAATAATTTTTTTAATGTTTATTAATTTATTGTTTAAATTAAAAAACGAATTTAACGGAAAATGCTTAAATTCTCTTGTTTTTTACAATGAAGAAAGTTGAAACTTTTACAGATTGTAGGTAATTATATGAATTATACATAATTTCACTTTTTACGTTAATTGTTTACGTTATGCTTTATAAATAAACAATAAAGTTTCAAATCTTTTGCCTATTCCGACTACTTTTCATGTTAGTACATCATATGTTTTACACATATTTTAATAAACATGACGATATATTTTAATGTTTGAAAAGTGTAAGACTAAAAGGTAAAAAATAAAAAATATGAAAAAAAATTTTTAAGAAACGCTTTTTCTTTAGTTACGAGTGACTAAAATTAAAAATATTATAAAAAAATCAACCAAAAAGCAGAAATTAAAAAAATTGAAAAAATCTAACACATTCGTTAAAGAAAAGCGTGGGGCGAAAACTGTTTATTCGATGAATACGCGCCACGCTTTTCTTTGACGAATGTGTTAGATTTTTTAAATTTTTTTAATTTCTGCTTTTTGGTTGATTTTTTTATAATATTTTTAATTTTAGTCACTCGTAACTAAAGAAAAGCGTTTCTTAAAAAAATTTTCATGTTTTTTTATTATAAATAAACGTTAAAATGTATAGATACTTACGTAATAGAAAATATATATTGTACAGGGCGTCAATAAGTTATATTTCATGAACGAAATACCATGACGTCACTTTTACTTTTCCTCCCTAGGGAGGAAAAATACTTTTGGACAACTTTGCTCCCTACAATCAGGTCCGGAAAAGTATACTTTCGGTAAAAAGCGCCTGGACTCGGTAACATTCCAATATACCTAATTAAGGTAGCCCATGGACAATTAGTTGAAATAGTAGCAACTATATTAACGTCCTGTCTAAAATGAGACAATGTCCCAAATAGATGAAAGCAAGATTTTGTGAGTTTTTTCAAGCTTTGAAGAAGCTGCATTAAATATCCGTCAGAAAGTAAATGAAGACAAAACAAAATATATTGTCGTTTCAAAACAAGAACGACGGTGCATACGGCAAAATGGTACCATAAACAATCATCATTTTGAAGTGGTTCTAAAATACCTAGGAGCAATAAGCACCAATGACAACAACAAAAAGTATGTAGAAAGTTTTTGTTACTATGCAAGAGCCATTAACCTTTATGCTGAGATGTACATTATTGGTAAACTTATAAATTAGGGGATTCGGGCTCTTTTGAGCCCAGTCTATTTAGAATATTTACATCATTAACAATTGAAGTTACCTCTACAGAGTTACTGATCTGGAGAAGATAGGAGTGCGACAATAAACGCAAGAAATACTCTCGAAGAGTTGTAACGCCATTGATGATGATTTATGGGGGAGGACTTTCAAAAATAAGCATGCCCTAATAATATAATATTGTGTATCATTTTGTCAATCAAAGATAGAATAAAATTTTTATTTTTTTTTAATATAACGCGGGCACATAAATTTGATACATCCTGTATATTGATTTGTAACTATTTATAAAAAGTTAGTTTTTAAGCAGTGGGTTTATCCTTAATGAGTTTTTCCCTGAAGAATTAAAGACATTAGTAAACAAAGTGATGTGAATAGATAATTTCTTTCGGGATTATAATTTTTAAAACGGTTGCTTTGTTACGGGCGAGTCCAAAAGCCACAGGTAATTATTATATTTAGAAAAGTAAGGTAGAGAAAGTTGGAATTTTGAGTCTCTTTGTTTAAGCCCCAAGTAAATTTGTAGAATTCCCGAAAAGTAATTATCATGAGTAGAGGTATTTGTTTGGAAGGATGCATGGGTTTTTCGAATGTGATAGAGGAATGGGGAGAGAGAAATATTTCTGATTGGCTTAGCAATTTGGAAACGGGGATGAGAGAAGGTTGAATGTTCAGATAGTTTGAAAAAGGAGATTATTATGTGACCGGCATCGCGGAAGAGCAGTCAAAGTTTTCGTGAATAGTTCAGAAGCAAGTGCCAGTGGTTGTTTGATAGTGAAGAGTATAGCTGAAAAGTGGAACGAGAGACAGATCAAATTGAGAAGAAATACCTCTTTGATTCTGTAAAGTCCAAGAAAGAGAATATTATTGTGAGAAAGATAGGAGAGAATTTTGGAGTTTTTTTTTTAACGAGTACTGGTCAAAAGAGGCCTGGTTCGTGTTTTGGAGAATTAGTTGCTGGTATGCTGCTGGATTGATGCTGAGAACGGAGAGGGCTTTGATGGGTAGCCTAACATAATCAACAAGGAAGAGCTGTTTGGGTTAAGAGGAGACATCATTGTGTGTGAATCAAAAGCTCAGTCAATAATTTATGTGATAGATTTTTCTTTATGTTCAGAAGTTAATTATGTTGAGTAAAAGCATATGAACTAAGATGCCAATATTTCAAAAATTTAATAGGAAGTATAAGTAGTTTTGCGAATCCCTAAATTTGTTTGTTTAGTTTGTTTTATCAATGTTATCAATAACAAACCGATAAATATTTTAATATTTTAATCAAAACGAAACCGTAGATTTTCTTATTTTGTTAATGCCATACTCTGCATAGAGTACAAAGACTCGTTTCATATGGGCTCTCTGAACCGCAAAGTGGAATGTTTTCCTGGCGGTGCCTTTTGGTATGTTTATACCTGGGTTAAGCAGAAAGCTTGAATTGAGTCGAAATTCATTTCGATAAATATTTGTTGAATTAAAATTAATTTATATGGTAAGAGTTTCATTGGGACAGTTATGCCCACAGGATTTAATTGATAAATTTTCAGAATATTGCTTTTGATAATAAAAGATATTTGTATGTGATTATTTATGGTATTTCTATTTATTTCCTTTTCCTATTTTATCCCGATAAGGATCAACTAAGAGATACTGAAGCCACGAGAAAGGATAAGTATAACCTAAGGTAATTTAGTTATTTTTTTTTTGTATGATAAAAAGGCACCCTGAGATTTTTCTTAATTTTTATGTATGATCTGCGACAATTGAATAATTGATTAAATAAATACTAATTATTATAAAAGTAAGAGAAAGCAGATCATAACAATATATTTTAGATTAAAAAATAAATTTGACAAATTTTTTTAATATCAAAGTTAATCATCAAAATTTTAAAAAATTGGACAACTAGAAATATTTTCGGTAGGCTTTAAATATATTATCTGCTCCATAATAACATCCGTACGTTTTTACAGTAACTTACATTATAGCATCACATCTCATCTTAATACCATCAGCTTCTCGTCTGCCCATCAATATAATGGCCAGTGCCATTATTAAAATGTCCACATACGAAGATTATTATCGAGAGGGACGTTTTCAACACCCTGTAATCTGCCATAATCCATCACCACAGAACTTAATTAATTTCGAGATGCCATTTTCGAAAGGTTCGTATTCCTTTTAATAAATAAACTTATCCTGACAAGTTTTGCAGAGACGTTTCGGCGATTTTGCAAAATCCCTACGAAAAATAAGGATATCGAGTATTATGATATAAGCCTTTTTAATAAATGTAAAAAATTAATATCAGGAAAACTACCAGTCTTTGAAATGTGTATTTATATAATTAACCTTCCCAAGTCTTATTCGTCGTTAAGTCCTCTTTATTGCCAATTTGTCGTAATGACTTTTCTAGCACATTCATCCACACCATCATTTCAATCCTTTCAAGTTTTTACTTACTTCAATGTCTACTTATCAGGGCTCCAATTTAAAAATTCGCCTAGAGTGTTGTCCTGATAATATGATATGTTCTGCCCACCTCAGTATACCATTGATTTGAGATATGAGGTATTTTTCAATGAGATATGAGGAATATATTTGTTGTAGCTTACTATCAAGATACTGATTCCACAAATGCCTATAAATATTAATCTCAAAACCTTTTATTGAAATACAAATAAAAGATTTTCATCTGTTTTGAGAATGATCGACGTTAGAGCAGAAATAATATTGAGGCTAGAGAAGGCGGTGGTGACCAACATCTATGACCTTGTATTTCCTCATTTATTTGCTGTTTATATTGTAAGATTCTTGAACAAGTAGATCATTACAGTTATCTTAGCCTAATCAATTATTCAAACAGTTAACTTAATGAAATTAAAGCATGAGTAGGAAAAGTAGGAAGAAACATCAATAAATCTTATATATAAAAAAATTGCTGTTCGTTAGTCTCGCTAAAACTCAAGAATGGCTGGACCGATTTGGCTAATTTTGATGTTGATGTATTTGTGAAAGTTCAGGGAAGATTTATACTGTTTTATATAGTCATTTTAGTAGCCGTCAAAATATTTACAGCTATATGTATAAAATGCTCTGGTCACAGTGTTAGTTGCCATATTCCTCCGAAACGGTTTGACCGATTTTTATGAAATTTTACACGTGTGTTCGGCAGGCCTAAAAATAGGATGTATTCTATTTTTCATACCCGTACGTCATAAGGCGGTTTGCCCATGACACCGTAACTCTCACAATAATGACGTGAAAAATACGAAATTAAGCAGCTGAATTCCGAACAGAACCGTACTTAAATTTTTTCTCTATCTCAATCGGTTTCCGAAATCACGAACCGTAAGTCTTAAGGCGCATTTAAATCAAAGCGAACACGAACGAACGAACGAAGGAACGAATTCGTAGGTGTTCACTTGGTCTATCGTTCGCTACAAAGTAGGGCCATTTACATTGAAGCGAACGTTCGCATTCGTTGATGATCGGGAGTGCATATTGCCCGCAGATGTTTTTAAGATGGGCCAGTGCCAGTCACACATTGTGTTTAAGTTTATTTTCGTGTTTCTTGCTGGGTAAATTTTAATACAATAATAGCTTACAAAAATAGCAGGTAGCAGGTATTATACGCTGTTTGAGGGAGCTTAGAAAATAACATATTAAAGAAACAGCTTTCTTAAAATTCTTCCTCGAAAAAGTTACTTGCTCTTGATATTATGACTATATTATGTTCAAATAATTAATTGTAAAATTGGTGTATCAAAATAAATTTGCGTTTAATTAATTTTAGCAATTAATTTGATTTGGTTACCTCATTAGTGTTTCTGTGTTGAAATTTATTCAATAAAAACATTAGGCTTTTAAAAGCGAACCACTTCGAACCCTCTTTTTGTCTTTCTCGTCTAAATGATGCCAGAAGCTAATTCATTTTTTTAGTTCAGAGACATCACAACCCATTCCTATAGAAATGTTAAAACAAGCATCAGTTTTTCTGTTTATTATTTTATATAGCTTCGATTTTGGGTTTCATAGGCATATTCCATATTGCAAAATTATGTTTTCACAAGTACACAATAAACAACCCTCTCAAACTAATGTTTGTAAATAAATTAAATCAGTACTGCTAAACGAATTCGTTCGCTACCGTCTATCCACTGTCCACATTGAACAACGTAACAACGATTTCCTTTGATAATTCGCTCACTTACCGACATCGGTTGGAACATGTGCGAATGCGAACGAATTCGTTCGGTCGTGCTCGATTCGCTGTACAAATACAATAAAGTTAACGAACGAATTCGTTCGTTCGTTCGTGTTCGCTTCGATTTAAATGCGCCTTTAGAAAAATTCTGAGCACACGAGAAGAACGAGTGACAAATTTCATAGAAGAGATGTGTAACACTTTAACTTTGAGACTCAAATTGGGCAAAATATGAATTTAAAATACTTTAAAATACCTTTAAAAAATACTGAGCGCAATAAAGAACAAGGAGCAAATTATAAAATTTTATTTATAACTATTTTTAAATTTTATTTAATTAAACCAAAAAATTTAATAATTTCAGATATATTAATAAACAGATTTAAGATTGTAATCGTTGCACTGCAAACTTTACTTTGTTACTTCTAACTAAACTTTATTACTTCAAACATCATGTATAATTAATTGAAAATAATAATAAAACCTCATTCATATCGAGCATTTGTTTATTAATTACGAATTCTTTTTGTTTATTTTAAGTGTATTGTATACAAAAGTTTAGCTTTTTTTATCTATTGAGGTAGTACGAAGTCTGCCGGGTCAGCTAGTTTAGAAATGTAATTTTTAAGAGTTCTTTTTAAATTTGCCTTTAGGGTAGGCTGGGAAGGTCTTATATATTTTTTAAAAATTTACCAAATGGAAGTGTGGACCCTTAATGCAGTGGTTTTTAGGAAACTGGAAGCATACAATGCTTCGTTCTTCACTGCTCTACATTTAATAACCATGTCTCTACTATAACTACATATAATTAACTCCCACTGGGGCTGTTGATAGGTGGATTGAGAAATTCATCAGCTGTCACTGCCATTCCCAAGCCTGGATAGAAGACAGGACAGCCTTCAGATCAGGTTAGCAACCTATTTGATGACTATAAATACAACAGGGCTCATAAAACCAAGGATGTGCTTCGAATAAAGAGGACAAAAAATATGTTAAGGACAGCAACTTGAAACATCAGATTCCTAACACCTGTTCCTGTTCGCCATAGAGAACAGCAACACAGTAAATAACTCAATAATGTATAGGTATACTATCTAAAGTACTATCCAAGAAACAATAAAAATGGGAAAAGGCAAAACCATATTATTAGACATGCGTAATGTATGGCATAAATTAAAGATTTTTGAAAGAAAAATTATAATGGTTATGGGACCCAAATCAAAATGAAATAATATCACGAGTGAATCTTGAAATAAATAATATACTGGAGGGTGAAAACATTGCAAGAATAATAACAGTCGAGAATTAGGTGGTACGGACATATATCCAATAAAGCAAAAAAACGCATCTCAAAGAATGTTAACGGAATGGATGTCAGAAAGAAAAATACCCAAAAGGAGATCCAAGATACGATGAAATAATATTGAAAATAAAGAACTGAACACAGGCACTGCTAGATGGAGCAGCTTGAAGTCAAGTGATTCACAAGCCCAGAAATTGTCAGGACCTATAAGTGAATGTACCGAATGGAAAAATCAGCAGAGCAGTAGATAATTAGAAAATTGTCACAGATATTGCACACAGTAATGGGAAAAAAGTACTTCCGAACGACCCATCATTGTTGATTCTCACTTAATACCGAGTCGTGTTTAGTTATGATCTGTGGCGAATGGACAGAAAAGTCTGAAGCCAAACTTCTCCGTACACCAACACATAAACCAGAGCTGTATGGAAGATGTCAGTACCTTAAAGAATTAATCGCCAAAGATTTTAGTTGTAATCGTATAGATCGAAAAAAAAATTTCACTTTATACTTACCAATAATTTACTTATAGGTAATTAAGAAGCAATTTTACCAGTTCGTCACCAAACCTAGTTTTAGTTTCGTTGATTAGCAACATATTACCCACTAATTAACCTAATCAAATAGCCTTACGCCGGATCTGTGTGCACAGTCTTTTAATTTTAAGAAAACGACCATTATTTCTCGGCAAGGGTTAAATGTTTCCAGTGTCCCGTTGCGCATAATAATTCCACTAATTGGCTTTTTCATTTTTTTTTCAGAAAAAAATTAAATTTTGGTTCGCCACAGGTGGGGCTGGATTCTGCTTGAGCAGGGCGTTGGCTGCCAAGATGATGCCGTTCGCTAGGTGAGTGTCTCTTTTTTTTCTACTAACTACCGCTTTCATTACTTAATTTTTAAATGACACTCTAGTTAAAACTCGTACTTCGTTTTAAGAAGAAAAAAGATATGCAAGGTAGAACATTTAGTTAGGAAATATGGGTTATATACTGTTTAATAATTAAAGTCGATTATTTCATTCATAGGAGATTCTGACCAATAGAAAGCTAAAGAAATACAAATTAAACTGACAATTTTTGATAATTTCCCGTCATCAAGTATATTACGTCACATGCCCTTCGTTGCTATGAAAAAATACATTCAGTGACATTAATGACAATTATTGTTTTAAAATTATAAAAGTGATGATTTTCAACCGTCAAATATTTATAATAACTGTGTGTTTAATTGTACTAATTTGTACTTACATAAATAAATTACAATAAAATTTTGGTTTTGAACAGTTTTATTCATGAAATAATCGCAACAAATTGCACTCGATCTCTAAAATTAATATAGAATTTTTACCCTCGTGACACTTTGACATAATTTCACTCGCCTTCGGCTCGTGAAATTAAAACTGTCAAAGTGTTACTCGGGAAAAATTCAATAATTTTAGAGCTCATGTGCAATTACTACTGAAAATTACACTCACCCATTGTTATGTCAAATTATGTCAAAAGTGTCACGAGGGCAAAAATTCGATAATAATTTTAGAGATCGAGTGCAATTTGCTGCGATTATTTCATGAATAAACCTATTCAAAACCAAAATTTTATTGAAATTTATGTATGTAAGTATAAATTAGTACAATTAAACACACAGTTGTTATAAATATTTGACGGTTGAAATTCATCACTTTTATAACTTTTAAAACATTAATTGTCATTAATGTCACTGAATGTATTTTTTTGTAGCAACGAAGGGCATCTGACGTAATATACTTCACGACGGGATAGTATCAAAAATTATCGGGTATAATATCACAAGATAGTGAGAATAAATTGAAAATAATGCGACAGTTTTTCGAAAATTTGTTGTCTGGCAATAGACACGGAAGCCCGCAGGGCTCGAGTGGCTATTGCCCAGTGACAACAACTTTGAGTAAAAAAGAAGCATTATTTTCTTATTTATTCTTACTGTCGTGTGATATTCGTAAGATTATTTTTTAATACGTATATTATGGATATTTTCTTAAATGTGACAGTTGTCAAAACTAGGAAACTGGTTGCCATTAAACAGAAACAATCTACTTAAAAAAATTATATCGGTAATTTTCTACAGTAGATAATTCTCAGTATAATTTTAATCTGATTGGACAGAATTAAACACGTGATCAAATATCTTACTATACGATTGGAAGTTAAAATCATTAAAAAATAATCACTTTAATTTTTATTTCTGTAGCTTTCTATTGGTCAGAATCTCCTATGAATGAAATAATCAGTAGTAATTGCACAAGAACTCTAAAATTATCGAATTTTTCTCGAGTGACACTTTGACAGTTTTAACTTCACGACCCGAAGGGAAGTGAAATTATGTAAAGTATCACGAGGGCAAAAATTCGATAATAATTTTAGAGATCGAATGCAATTTGTTGCGATTATTTCATGAATAAAACTGTTCAAAACCAAAATTTTATTGTAATTTATTTATGTAAGTACCATTAAACACACAGTTTTTATAAATATTTGACGATTGAAAGTCATCACTTTTATAATTTTTAAAACATTAATTGCCATTAATGTCACTGAATGTATTTTTTCGTAGCAACGAAGGGCAACTGACGTAATATACTTAACGACGGGAGATTATCAAAAATTATCGATTTAATTCAGATTTCTGTAGCTTTCTATTGGTCAGAATCTCCTATGAATGAAATAATCAGTATAATTTTAATCTGATTGGACAGAATTAAACACGTGATCAAATATCTTACTATACGATTGGAAGTTAAAATCATTAAAAAATAATCGATTTAATTTAGATTTCTGAAGCTTTCTATTGGTCAGAATGTCACATGAATAAAATAATCGCTGTAATTTTTATTTCTGTAGCTTTCTATTGGTCAGAATCTCTATGAATGAAATAATTTCTGTAATATTATTTTAGTGGAAATAGCTTTCTTCGAGTAAGTCATACATAGAGATTCAATTATTTGCTTAGCAGCGCATTTTGATTTTAATGATTCCTGTATGTTATCTGATACACACTGTATTATAATCGTCCAAACATTCACATATCTTTTATTCAATTTCGCTGTTCGCTGTGTACAGTCTTATGCACTGCTAGGGGACTCATCTATCAAAATATTAGCAAACTTAGCAAACAAACGTCTGCCTCAAAAAACTCGTGTAAAACTATATAGAACACTGATAGTCCCCGTTCTCTCATATGGATCAGTGGCATGAACCCTACACCAACACAGACAAATCCTCTCTATCGATTTTTGAGAGAAAGGTGCTATGCAATATATTCGGAGCGCTCTGTGAAAACGTCAACGATGATGATGCGGACGGTAGTGTCAGTCATCATAATAGCAGCTTTGAATTCCTGCAGAATCTACTACAATTTATCCCTCCTCTGGTTTGCACGTAGCTTAGGTCTATTGCTATGCTGAGTGTACAGTGTCGATAGTATGTCGATAGAAAAAAATACTTGTAGCATCTAGAAATACCAAAAAAAATTAAAGAAGAGACGGAATCATGTATAAAAGAGTTCTTTTCATAAGAACTAAGATAAAAGATAGGAATGGATACTCGTTCACTACAACTACTACAACATGATTTACAGAATAGGTATCATCAAAAATATAGGAAATCAGTAGTAATCTAGAAATATGAATAATAACGAAGAAGTCTGTAAATATTACTTATAAAAATCAATCCATCACCCTTGTTGTCGATGTAAACATTTAAAACTATTTTGTGAACAAATATTTGGTCGAACAATATAACTTTTTAATAGCTAAACCCGCACTTTGAAAAGATAAACAGCTAGATCGGCTCTACTTTAAATAGTTTGCCGAAACAACCACCTTTTTTAAATATTTAAATACACACACAGTAGATCAGCGTTTCTGTCGGAACTATTTAACTTCCTGTTTAAACATCCATTAGCAGAACTTTATGGAGCTTCTCTTATTGCCATTTTACACTCCCACAAAAGTTTTCTATGTAAAGAGACGGCTGATAAATTAACCTGCTCCTGCTAGTCTAACCTAACTTTTATCATACACAGTTGCCACGTTACTAATTGAAAATGTACATTTTATTATTATCTAGAGGGCTGGCTTAGTTTAGGGAAACAAACTTCTAAAGTTTATAACCTACTTACCTACTGTCTTCTATTTTATTCATGGTTTTGATTTATATTACAAAATTATGTAAGCAGAGGGGTCCAGAAATAAACCCTTTTCAGAAGTAAGGAATGATACAGCGGAAGAATAAAGAATGATTAACAAGTAATATTAATTAACCTTTGAATATTAACAACATAGACTTAGTAAACTTATTAAATAGTACTGCGCATGCGGAGCCGAGCAGAAAATAAAGATTTTAGTGTTCAACATGCCCAACAATTGCTCAAGTTTTTTGAACATTACCTACTTTATAATATACTTGAATTTTTTATTGATTACAAATAAGTAAATATTTTAGATTTGGCTTAATTTAATAATAATATTGTTTTTTAAAGAAACAGCTTTAGAACTCTGAACTTGTTAACGGTACTTCTCCTTGGTTTGTTTTGATCTATCTCACTTCTATATTTAGTCAGAATTTACGGTTTTGTCTTTAAAAATACTTTGATGATTTTGATAATTTTACACATTTAACTTTTTACTTTAAACTTAAAGATTGTAATTTAAATTTAACTTTAGAATTTCATATTAACTTCTAACTTCTAACCAATTTAACCTACATATGACAACTTAGTCATTTTCAAATTTTTAATTATTATTTAATAATATAGAGGTCGCTACGGATTTTGTTGCCGCCCTCATCTTTGCAATATTGTCAGTAACAGTTGTTAGTTGTAAAATGGTAGCCATTATTTAGAACACATAAATTTTGTGGAGGTATAGAAAACAAACGTTTTCAGTGTTTTATTGTTAGATATAATTATTTAATTATCACATTTAATTATGTATCTGGCTATTTTTGTTGTTACCTTGCCAGTATGCTCTCTCACATATACTGGCAAGATAACAACAAAAAAAGCCAGATACATAAAAAAGAAAGGAATAACACCAGCTTTCAGAACTAACAACAACTTAAGCAAATATATTAAGAACAATAAAAGCCGAAAGAGAAAGCAACTACAGAGTGGTGTGTACAAACTAACTTGTGGTGACTGTCCGAAAACGTACATCGGTCAGACAAGCAGAACTTTTGACAAACGGATAGCAGAACACAAAAGGGCATTCAACAATAGAAAAACAGACACTTCTACATACGCACTTCACCTTCTAGATCATAATCATTCTTTCAATGAAGAGTTTCAAATTCTGCATATTCAAAATAAAGGCCTTAAGCTATCTTTTTTAGAATCTATGGAAATTAATAAACTGAAAACTACAGATATAATTCTGAATGACCAACTCGAGACAAACAGCTCCCCACTCCTCAACCTCTTCAGTTGAAGACTTAAAAAGGCAAACACATTGTAAACTATATCACTTGAGAAAGGAACTCTGCCGAAACAGCTGTAGTCACTTAGTTATAATAAATTTTGTGGAGGTATAGAAAACAAACGTTTTCAGTGTTTTATTGTTAGATATAATTATTTAATTATCACATTTAATTATAACTAAGTGACTACAGCTGTTTCGGCAGAGTGCCTTTCTCAAGTGATATAGTTTACAATGTGTTTGCCTTTTTAAGTCTTCAACTGAAGAGCTTGAGGAGTGGGGAGCTGTTTGTCTCGAGTTGGTCATTCAGAATTATATCTGTATTTTTCAGTTTATTAATTTCCATAGATTCTAAAAAAGATAGCTTAAGGCCTTTATTTTGAATATGCAGAATTTGAAACTCTTCATTGAAAGAATGATTATGATCTAGAAGGTGAAGTGCGTATGTAGAAGTGTCTGTTTTTCTATTGTTGAATGCCCTTTTGTGTTCTGCTATCCGTTTGTCAAAAGTTCTGCCAGTCTGACCGATGTACGTTTTCGGACAGTCAGCACAAGTTAGTTTGTACACACCACTCTGTAGTTGCTTTCTCTTTCGGCTTTTATTGTTCTTAATATATTTGCTTAAGTTGTTGTTAGTTCTGAAAGCTGGTGTTATTCCTTTCTTTTTTATGTATCTGGCTATTTTTGTTGTTATCTTGCCAGTATATGTGAGAGAGCATACTGGCAAGGTAACAACAAAAATAGCCAGATACATAAAAAAGAAAGGAATAACACCAGCTTTCAGAACTAACAACAACTTAAGCAAATATATTAAGAACAATAAAAGCCGAAAGAGAAAGCAACTACAGAGTGGTGTGTACAAACTAACTTGTGGTGATTGTCCGAAAACGTACATCGGTCAAACTGGCAGAACTTTTGACAAACGGATAGCAGAACACAAAAGGGCATTCAACAATAGAAAAACAGACACTTCTACATACGCACTTCACCTTCTAGATCATAATCATTCTTTCAATGAAGAGTTTCAAATTCTGCATATTTAAAATAAAGGCCTTAAGCTATCTTTTTTAGAATCTATGGAAATTAATAAACTGAAAAATACAGATATAATTCTGAATGACCAACTCGAGACAAACAGCTCCCCACTCCTCAACCTCTTCAGTTGAAGACTTAAAAAGGCAAACACATTGTAAACTATATCACTTGAGAAAGGCACTCTGCCGAAACAGCTGTAGTCACTTAGTTATAATAAATTTTGTGGAGGTATAGAAAACAAACGTTTTCAGTGTTTTATTGTTAGATAAAATGAACTTCCATCAAGTAACGGTCGAATCCATCAAATAATTATATATATTTTAAGGGTTTTTTCCCTGACCAGTGGTTGATCCCTGGGTCAATTTGAAATTTGTAATGTGTTTGTTCAATGATTTCTCTTCATTTGAGGTATTTATACCTATGAGACGTAAATTTTACACCTTTATATTTTTTATGAATAAGCCTCTTAAACTCAGTCTTTTTATAGGATAGCTCGAATGATGATGATGGCTATGCTGAAAGTACTAAGCTGAATTATAGTAAAGTTTTACACACTATCAGTTTTTTGAAAACATACACCAGTTCCCGTTTTGATTTATATAAGTAGAAGTGTGTACAAGTCATACAGTCTTTTTCTATTTAGAAAATAAAGAAACTGTGAAATCACGACAAGCTGCTGGATGAATGTAAAACCGCAGTGATAATTAATTATTGTTTTGTATTTTGAGATCGATTTCTGAAGTAGAAATCGAAATTCAAATAAACTTATTTTAAAGTAAAATTGGGTTATGCCCAGTAAATATAGTAAATTGTATTAAGAGGCCATCAGAAAATATCTTTAGAACAACATTTCCCATTGTTTATTACCATATTAAGGCGTATCAAACGTTTGTCACTACCATTGTTCTACAACCAGTGATCTAAAGACCCGTGTTGAGCTGCCCCCCCCCCACTTGCAAAAATTAAAAAACAAATAGCCCTGATTTATGAGCTATTTATGAGCTCTCATATTCCGCAAACTAAAAATTTTGAGCTCGTTCCACTGAGCAGGAATTTAATACCCTAGTGGGGGGGGGGGGGGGGGGGCTGAGTCAGCCCCCCCCCACTACTTAAAAATAGGAATATTGAATCGGTTTTTGCGGCAGAATTACGAGCTATTTATGAGCTCTTGAAATTATATAGTTTCGATTTTTGAGCTCATCCCCTTCACCCCCAAACAACCCTTTAATTGATTTAACTTAAGAGAAAGATGCTGAGAAAACTTAAAATATATCGTATTGCGGATATAATTCCTGTAGCTTATATACTCTAAGAATAAACTATTAAATCAAGGGCATTTCGATTATTGAGCTACAACCCCTTCGCAAGAAAACCACCCTATCTTCCCGGCTTAAGAGAAAGTTGTACTTAAAATGCGTTAAACTAATTATTTGGCGACTACATATCATTGAATAATTTATAAGCTTCCAAATTACGCGCATTTAGATAAGTAAATTGCAATTTATTTTGTATAGTGCAGTCACTGAAGGTAAAAATCAACGATTACCTTCAAGTTCGGTGAACCTTCATCGATTTTCAGGAAAATTGGTCAGTGGTTAGAGGATACGTCAAGAAACAAAGGTGACATGGAACCACCTTGCACCTTTAGCCTGAGGGTGGATACCGCCCCTTCTCGGGGGTGAAAATTATTTTATAAAAAATAACTGCACAAATCAATAAAAGAACAAATTAAAAGCCAAATTTATTATATAAAGTTAATAAAATAAGTCAATACTTTTTAAGTTATTAAAGATCAAAAATTTTAATTATTTGTGAAAAAATGCATATTTTGAAGAGGTTTTTTGTAAATCACTGAAAAACTGTAAGTTTTTACAAAAAAGTTAATAGTAGTTTAATTCGTATAGCTTATATTCTAAGAATAAACTCTAAAATCACGCGCCTTTTGATTATTGAACTACAACCCCTTCGCAAGAAAACCATCCCATATTCCCGGCTTAAGAGAGGGTTGTACTTATAATAATTTAAATTAATTATTTGTCCACTATATATTGTTTAATAATTTATGAGCTCGCAAAATATACGCATCTCAATTATTGAATTGCCATTTTCTTGCTATAGTGCAGTCACTGAAGGTAAAAATCAACTATGACCTTCGATTTCGGTAAATCTCCATTCATTTTCACGAAAATTGGTGAGCGGATTTTGATACTATTAACTTTTTCTGGATCTTATTTTTGATGGGTATTTCTAAGTACTTTGACAAGTATTTAGTACCTAAGTGTTATAAAATGCATCTTTTTCCCGTTATTTAAGATTGAACCCTTAGATTTGAACAGTCGCGGAAAAAAATATACATTTAATTACCAATAACTTACTTTAAATTAACATTAAAGGTTTTTCAAGTAAGCAATTTATTATATTTTTTATTAGCTTCAATTTTGGTGATGAAAACTTTTTTGTAAAAACTTACAGTTTTTGAGCCATTTATGAAAAATCGCTCTAAAGCATGCATTTTCCTTCCAAAAATTAAAATATTTGATCTTTAATAACTCAAAAAGTATTGGTTTATTTTAATCACATTATATAACAAATTTTGCTTACAATTTGTCCCTCTCTCGATTTGTGGGGTTATTTTTGATAAAGTAATTTTCACTCCCGAGAAGGGGTGACATATATCCCAGGCTAAAACCCCAAGTTGTTATTGCCAATTCGTGAAAATAAATGGAGATTTACCGACATCGAAGGTAATAGTTGATTTTTACCTTCAGTGACTGCACTATAGAAAGAAAATGGCAATTCAATAATTGAGATGCGTATATTTTGCAAGCTAATAAATTATTAAACGATATGTAGTCGCCAAATAATCAATTTAAATTATTTTAAGAACAACTCTCTCTTAAGCCGGGAAAATGGGGTCGTTTTCTTGCGAAGGGGTTGTAGCTATATAATCGAAAGGTGCGTGATTTAAGAGTTTATTCTTAGAATATAAGCTATACGAATTAAACTACTATTAACTTTTTTGTAAAAACATACAGTTTTTCAGTGATTTACAAAAAACCTCTTCAAAACATGCATTTTTTTCACAAATAATTAAAATCTTTGATCTTTAATAACTTAAAAAGTATTGACTTATTTTATTAATTTTATATAATAAATTTTGCTTTTAATTTGTTCTTTTATTGATTTGTGCAGTTATTTTTTATAAAATAATTTTCACCCCCGAGAAGGGGCGGTATCCACCCTCAGGGTAAAGGCGCAAGGTGGTACCATGTCACCTTTGTTTCTTGACGTATCCTCTAACCACTGACCAATTTTCGTGAAAATCGATGAAGGTTCACCGAAATTGAAGGTAATCGTTGATTTTTACCTTCAGTGACTGCACTATACAAAATAAATTGCAATTTACTGATCTAAATGCGCGTAATTTGGAAGCTTATAAATTATTAAATGATATGTAGTCGCCAAATAATTAGTTTAACGCATTTTAAGTACAACTTTCTCTTAAGCCGGGAAGATAGGGTGGTTTTCTTGCGAAGGGGTTGTAGCTCAATAAGCGAAATGCCCTTGATTAAATAGTTTATTCTTAGAGTATATAAGCTATAGGAATTATATCCGCAATACGATATATTTTAAGTTTTCTCAGCATCTTTCTCTTAAGTTAAATCAATTAAAGAGTTGTTTGGGGGTGAAGGGGATGAGCTCAAAAATCGAAACTATATAATTTCAAGAGCTCATAAATAGCTCGTAATTCTGCCGCAAAAACCGATTCAATATTCCTATTTTTAAGTAGTGGGGGAGGCTAACTCAGCCCCCCCCCCCCCACTAGGGTATTAAATTCCTGCTCAGTGGAACGAGCTCAAAATTTATAGTTTGCGGAATATGAGAGCTCATAAATAGCTCATAAATCAGGGCTATTTGTTTTTTAATTTTTGCAAGTGGGGGGGGGGCAGCTCAACACGGGTGATCTAAAGTGTCTATTTATATAATATGTAGATGTAGATCTATCTAACACGGGCCAGCGTTGTACACGACGTAAAATAATAAAAAAAAATTAGGGTAATCTGTTAATTAGTTCATGAGAAAATCAACATTTAAAATGAACATAATTTTTGATGGTGCACAACTTTTGTGGTTAAATATATATTGTATTTAACGTCACTTGACGCCTTGTTTTAATGTCCACGCTTCCAAGACATAAAGAAGAGTAGAGAACAAGTAACACCGAATCGTCCTTAGGCGTAGTTCTAACCTTATATCCCGACAACAAAGAAACTTTTTAAGTTTAATGAATGATGCAGGTGCTATTCCAATACGTGTAGTAATTTCTTTGGTTTGGTCTACATTTGATGTTATCCATGATCCTAAGTATTTGTAGTTATCCACACTCTCAATTGCAGTATCTTCAATAGTCAATTCGATGTTTGCATGTGCTGATTTAGTCGTGATAATGCGTTTAGTTTTCTTTAAATTCTATTTCAGTCCGTACTCATGACAGCGTTCATTAAGGCGCTGCATTACGTTTTGTAAATCATTGTTGCTATCCATTATTATTACTGTACCGTCTGCAAAACGTAAGTTATTCAAAACTCCTCCATTAATAGATATACCTTCTATTAAATCCGTTTCTTGCTTGAAATATGCTTCTTGAAATACCGCTTCACTGTAGACATTAAAGAGTAGTGGGAACAGCACCCAACCCTGACGGACTCCCCTCTGTATTTCCATATTTTGGATGTTCTGGTTGTCAACTCTCACCTTGGCAGTTTGATTCCAATATAGATTAGATCTAATTTTCATGTCACAACTGTCAATATTTTTGCTTTTTAATATATCTACAAGCTTTTTATGTTGAACCTTATTAAATGCCTTTTCAAAGTCTACAAAACATTATAATATATAAATATCCTAATTCATGCCCATGCATCTCTGGACCAGCACATTCAAACCGAACAAAGCAGCTCTTGTCTTCTTCTTCTTCTTCTTCTTCTTCTTCTTCTTCTTCTTCTTCTTCTTCTTCTAATAGGCCTCTTGGCCTGTTCTTACCGATTTTGAGCTTGTATTTGTAGCTATGATGTTGACTGCCAGCTATCTCGCCATCTTTTAAAGGGCCTTCCAATCCCTGGCTATACGGACTATTCTCTCTTGTGCTCATATGATTTCTAAGCAATCATATCGTCACCCTAAGGCTACGGCTCCACGGGCGAGAAATTGACGCTAGCAGTAGCAGTAAAATGAACTTAAGGTTCCGCGGAACGGAATAGGAATAGCCGAACTGTACCGACTACAGGACTTGTGCGTAGTCGGTTCAGTTCGGCTATTCCCATTCCGTTCCGCGGAACCTTAAGTTCATTTTACTGCTACTACTAGCGTCAATTTCTCGCCCGTGGAGCCGTAGCCTAAAGTGTTAACCTGCTAAGTCCATTTATGATTTATTGCTAAATTCAGTAGGGCATTGGCCATAACACAATTGCGATTTTGATAGCTACAGCCATTAGTAAAATAGTAATGGTCTCCCCATTCTCATTCTCTTGCTTAGCAATTTGGGGAAGAATGCGGGTTTCCAAAAATGATACCCAAATACTCGCAAATTCTTCGGCATTTAGACCACCTTCGTCTTCGTTCCAAAGATAATAAAATACATTACTATTTATTGGATTGTAGAAGCACATGTTGTGCACTTGTAGTTTTGTTCTATAATAAAGTGTAGGTACTGACGTTTGGTTTTGGAGCCATCAACACTGCTTGTATATCGGCTGTCAACACATACTTTCCCATCTTTTTGTCCTTTTCCTTTTCTTCTCTTGCTTCTGTTTTTCTTTGAATGTGTGCTTTATATTCATCTTCCGAAATACTTCCATTCTTGAAACAGATGCATTTTTCACACTCATCCTTTTTCGGGTGGAACAAGGAAAAATTCGTTTTCAAAGGCATTAGAAAAAATGGCTATTGACATCGGTTTACTTTTTTTTTTTAATTTGCACCACTCGTTAACATAGAACTCGTAGAGAGATTGTTTTGATTTCCATTCTGCTAATAGGTATTTCCTTTGTGCTAGCTCTGCAGTAGTGTGATTCCATAACTGGTAATGAGTTTAAAAATTCAGTTAAGGATTTACGATGCATATCAAACTGTTTTTCTGTCCCTAAAGAGTTTTTTTTAAAATACTTGAAGCGTGAGCTTCAAAAATGTTTTTCCAATGATGAACTGGTCACCTCCCGATTCCCAACGTATTCAAAAACATGGCTCTACACACTCTAAGATGGTCTTTGACCTTTAAACAATATTGCAGCGTTTGTCCCCTTTTTGTCTCCTCCGATTTTTTTTTATTTCTCGCCCTTTGGGAGCTAGAGAAACAACATGACTGTTTCTAAATATATTTTCCCCCAGATTATTTTTCAAAACGCTTCAAATATCTGACATCTGTTTTTTATGAGATTTTATGAGAATTAATTTCAATGCTGAAGTGGTGGACAAATTCACATACTTAGGCTCCCTGATCACCAAGGAAAACGTCATGACAGAAGAAATCAAGCGAAGGATAATCCTAGCGAACAAATGCTATTTTGGACTGAGTAGACATATGAGAAGCAGAAACTTAAGCCAAAAAACAAAAATAACCATATACAAAACCCTTATACAACCAGTGTTGACATATGGATCGGAGACATGGACCATCTCCAAGGCAGATGAAAACCTTCTGCTTATATTTGAACGAAGGATCCTGAGAGGCATATTCGGTGGCATCTGTGAAAATGGTATTTGGAGGAGGAGGTACAACTACGAGGTATACCACAGATATAAACATATATTTGGTGGAAAAGACGTAGTATCTCTTATAAGAATAGGACGACTAAGATATGCAGGACATCTAGCAAGATCACAGCATAACAACCCTCCTAGAAGAATCCTTATGTCACAACCTGTGGGAAGTAGAAATAGGGGTAGGCCAAAACTTAGATGGAAAGATGGTGTAGATAAGGATGGGAGAAAAATAGGCGCAGCAAACTGGCAACGGTTGGCAATGGATAGGACTGACTGGCGTAATAGACTTGGGAAGGTCGAGGCTCTTTCATAGGGCTGTAGCACCATTGATGATGATGATGAATTTCAATGCACAATAATATATCATACTATTAAATTTATTAGTATAAAAATAACATCTTGTATTACCCCCCTCTTTGGCTCAGTGGTAAGAGCGCCTACCTTTTGGATCGAAAGGCCCGAATGGTCGTGAGTTCGAATCTCACCAGGGTCAGAGATTGGATGGTCAATGGATGAAAATAGTTTCTTTCCTTGTGAGATCGGTACTCACCGGAGGGACCGCAGACGTTCGGATACAATTAGCGCCTCTTTGCAAAGACAATGACGTCGGCTTTGCAAAGCAACAAAACACTTACTCAACACACACACTACACATGACATTAGGTACCTAACTGCAAAAATTTACCGTACCTACCATGCCAATGACCATTAGTTGTCGAGGCATTAGCTAAATAAAAAAAAACATCTTGTATTACTTCACTAAGTGTAACTTTCAAAAATAATAAATAATTATTACTGGACACTCCCGACAAAAATTTGCGACCGTACTGTAGCGAGTCTAAACATGAAGAATGGCATAACGTTGAGGACTTAGCAGTATTTACCTTTACGAATCCAGATTCTTACAGATAGCAGGCTTTCGTATCAGATAATAGATGGTATTTCTGGCATAATTAGGAGTTGGATGGTTAACGGCTCATGGAAAAAAACAAAATAGCTTTCTAACCATGCAAAAATATTATTTTACATTAAAAGTGGACTTTTAACAGGTTAGCACTTTAGGGTGACGATATTCAAAATACCCGCAATACCATTTTAAAGCCTCACAGTTTTATATAATATATGTAGTAGATGTCAAAGAGTCAAAGTAGTGGAGGCAGAGCAGCTTAACATCGTAATAAAGTAAAGTGTTTTGTTTTCCGAATTTTGAAATCTGAGTAATATATTCAGATTTGACTTCGAAACATTATTATCAATTTGTTTTACGACTTATGTGTTCTTAAACATATTCAAATCCTAAGCTGTCACATATAAAGAGCGTTTAAAAGAAACTTGTATCATAAACTTCAACAAATGAAGTTATACTATCGTGATGACGGTTAATCTCTTAAGTAATCCATATCTACGGACACATTTCAAATCCGGCGTGAAATTTACATAACCTAAAATTAATTAAAACGAATCGACCATTTTCCGATAATAACTCAACAATCCCAATAAAGAAGATAAAAAACGGACAACTAGCCATAAAAAGATCGTCCGATTGTCGGGATTTAATTGTATGTGTGAACACTGAACCCGATTCGAATCCACTGTCGGATTTCGGAGATTTCTTTCCGCAGCCTCCGACATTTAGCCCAGTAAATGAACGGGAAATACGGCGATACCGTGTAATTTTAAGGGTCAACTTCGAATTGCATGGCTTTAGGTTTTACTTTAGAGGTGTCAGACAGGGTTGTGTGTTATCCCCAACTTTGTCTAACGCTAACGTATACTCAGAAATTATTTTTAATGAAGCATTGGAAGGACAATGTGAAGTTCGAATCGGGGGAGAAACTATTAACAACATCAGATATGCAGACGAAACCGCGATCATTGCTGAGAGTATCGAAGATCTTCAATTCCTTAATAGATCGAGTCACTAGAGAATTCTCCAATAACGGACTTAGCATAAATACAACAAAGACATAGTTACTTTTGTAACAACATCATGTTGATGAATCCATCTATATCATATTAACTTATAAACAAGTTTTTTGCATTTACAACATATCTTAGTATTTGATATCACAACCCCTATTTATTTGTCTCACCTTTATTTCAGCCAGTTTTATCAGCCATCATTTGTGTTGGGTCACAAATAATAATTATCTATTTTTAACACAACCGCAACAACTTACCTGTATTTTGGTTTGCCTATCTTTGCTTCATCAATTTAAGTACACCTCATTGATGATTATGGGTATTCAAATTCCCCTTCTTTCTTTACATCTTAAATAATTTATTCTCACTAACTCTTGTATTTTTATAATTCCAACACACTGATGTTAGCTGTTATCATTGCTTGCACAATAAACAACTTTAAATTTTATTGGCTAGTGTAACCAACATTTCATAGAACTATAAGTTTCATTGACAATTGTCGTCCTGATATCAGACAGATTCTCTTTGAAATCTCATCCGCTATTAGTTGCCTGTCACCTCTTATAACACAATGACCTAATTAATTAACACGCTTACCACCTGTGGGAGTCATATGTTGCCCTAAAGCCACATCCATAGGAATTTTATCCATCCTTTGGATTTTAGGATGTTTATATTTATATAAGACTTTTAGTCTATTTGTAAAAGGTTTCAACATTTGTATTTTTGGGTGGCTCACCATGTGCTTGTAAGTATAACCAAACTTTGCTTTTACCTTGGTCATCATTTTAACTTTAACCTTTTGCTTTAATTAATACGGTTATATTTATTTTAGGTTACGCTGATGATATGCTCTTGTTACAGAGCGAACACGTTTTGTTTATATGTTTGTAGCCCTATAGGGGCTTTTTAAACTAATATACCTTTTACCAGGACAAACATTTTTTAATAAATTTAACTATTCTGAACAACTCTCAGCTGAATTTACAACTAAGAATCAAGTTCTTAAAATGTTATGTGTATCCTTTATTACTATTTGGATGTGAAACCTGGATCATGAAGATTAACATGATGAATAAATTAGAAGTCTTCGGGATGTAGTCATATCGTAGAATGCTCAGAATATCTTAGGTTCGACGCATTTCAAACAGAAGTCTTAAACAGAAGTCAAGGCGAAGGTGACTTAATCAAGTTGATAAAATAAAGAAAACTTGAATATCTCGGGTATATAATACGAGGTAGCAGATACATGATGCTGCAGTTAATACTCAACGGAAAGATCGACGGGAAAAGGGGAATTGGTAGGAAGAAATATCCATGGCTCCGAAACTTTCGTCAATGAACTGGCTTATCAGCAGATCAACTATTACATACCGCGCAAGATCGAAAACAATATCGGCAAATTGTCATGGTGTGGGCCGTATACCAGTATATATCAATCGACTATTTACGTTATTTCGTTGTTTCATAATAAGTTTTTTAAATATAATTTAGCTTTTTGAAATTTCCTAAATAACTTTATTTTTATGAAAAAAAAAAAATTAAAGTTGGTACGGCCCTGACTCTTTATGTTTGTATCCGTCTTCCACGTGTCAGTATTATATGCATCATGCATTTCATTCCAACTTTCTCAAATCATTACAGTTGAAGCTAGCCTCACACCATCCTTTTGTCTACCGTTTCTTAAAATGGGACAACGACAACAGTAAAACCGGCAAAATTTGACAAATGTGCCACCTATTCTGGGAACAAAATTCATCTATCCTTGAGGCCGGCCTCAAACACGTGTTGTTTTACTTAAGGTTCCGCAGAACGGAATAGGAATAGCCGAACTGAATCGACTACAAGCACAAGTCGATTGCAGATCATACATAGCTTTCTATGCATACGCGGTATATACGAATGGATTATTATATTTTAGAAGTTTATGGCTATATGGTACCACTAACGAATTGTTCAAAACAGCAGTAAATAAAATTAGAATCGCCCTAATGATATCCAATCTCCGATAGGAGAGGCACTCAAAGAAGAAGAGGCTATATGGTTCATTATCACCTAATATATTGTTCTAAAGCTATTTATTTGTGGTATTTATGTAATTTATTATTCTAAATGGGAAATAAGCCACAATTTAACTAAAAAAAATGATTTTATTAACGTTTCCACTTCCACATCGGACGTTTACATACAAAAGTAGTTTTTAAGTGTTTCAAAAATGTTGTATTTTGTGTTTGTGTTTTTTTTTGTAAAATATATAACTAATAAATTATTTTTCTTTATTTATTTGTTACATTTACATACAAAAGTCGTTTTTAAGTGTTTCAAAAATGTTATAATGTTGTGGTTGTGGTTTTTGTTGTAAAAATTTTTTGAACATTGAACATAGTTATTCAAATCAGAGTGAGCAAAATATTTAAGCGAATAATATTGCAGCATTAAGCCTTATCTCATTAGAAGGCCACAGCCTTAGCTCATTCCCCATATTTTCCACGATTTTTGAAAAAACTCACACACTTTTGTTATGTAAAGTTTGAAGTTTTCGATATGGAATTGGAATTCAAAATAACTCTATGCACTGAAACTGAGAGTATTTGAGTCGATCGCATTCACGGGAAAACTTTTAGAGAACTAATCTGCAGCAAATATTTCTTGAGGATTGTTTGTCCGGAATTTTTTGTGGGGATATTTTGTCTAAAAAATTTGTGGAGATTATTTGTCCGGGATTTTTTGTGGGGATTTTTGTCCAAGGATTATTTGTCTGGGGATTTCTTGTCCAGGAATAATTTGTTGGGATTATTTGTCCTAGCGTTATGACGTCACAAAATCGACTTTCTAGAGAAGCTAACCATAATAATAAAATTCCTCAGGTGTAGTGTGCCTCACCACCTTCTACTATCACGAGCCGCCCCTGCCGTATACACGACAACGATTTTTCGCAACGATGTAACTGTACAGTGCATTGGTGTCGATTCATCGAATTTTGTTCCTACCTGCCGACCGTTTTCACCGACCAAAAATTTGCCTCGATTTGCGTCCACGCATTCGATGAATCGATACCAACGCACTATACAGTCACATCGTTGCGAAAAATCGTTGTCGTGTATACGGCCCAGAAGCTACCCACGCCTAAAATTGGGTCACGGTACTTTAAGAAGAAGAAGCTTCTACTTACCCTCCACTTCAAAGTTGAACTTGTGCCGTTGGTTGCTTTTACTTAGGGTCACAATTAAGATTTCTCTGTTCCAGTGTTCCCATACATCAAAGTTTGTCCTACTAGACACCGTAAAGCTATTAACAAATTTTCAGCTTGCTACTAATAAACTTTTTTTAGTACGCGGGATGCAGGCCTATAATACTGTTTAGGTTATTTTGAAAAAAGTTCATTTTTCCAAAATTTTTAGAAAACCATTTTTTTACTATAAAGCCAAATTTTTTCAGAAATAGGACTTCATTAATACACCATTTTTTGGTTTTTTTAAAAGCTAAAGGACATCACACACATCTTATGGAAAATATAATGTCACTCAAATTCAATAAAATTTATACGAATAGATTCGTTTTAAATTAACGGTCAAATCTTATCATTGCGCCAACTCTTAATTATGATTAATTACGGCGCAAATTGCAATTAAAGTTTATCGAAATCAGATTTTTTAGTCAGTAAAAGTGTCAGTTACAATTACTATTGCTCTGGGTGCTATTCAAAAGAGCTTAAACCCCGCTGGGCCTAAGCGGATTAGTAAAACTAATCCGCTGATTTATGGAGTACCGACAATTTGGGTATTATAAAATATTTTTTCTCTCTCTAACTTATGTACGTATCCATTTGATTTCAGATTTATTTATATCAATTTCTGCTCTTATTATTGAAAATATGGAGTTGGCGCAATGATAAGATTTGACCGTTAATTTAAAACGAATCTATTCGTATAAATTTTATTGAATTTGAGTGACATTATATTTTCCATAAGATGTGTGCGATGTCCTTTATGCTAAGAATATTTTTTTGGTAAAATATCTACTTTTTGAGATATTTGCGAAAACCCGCCTGAAAACGGGTTTTTTTTTCGTAGAAAATTAAATATTTTCAATCGAAACTAGCTCGAAAAATATTATCTTACATAAAAATCTCTATAGAACTAAAGTTGCTTAGAATTAGTCAATTTATCCATTTCCGGACGTATTTTAAACGCGCGTTTTTTCACCCCGAGAAGGGGTTATTTTCATCACCCAAGTAAAAGCAACCAACGGCACAACTTCAACTTTGAAGAAAATGGTAAATAGAACGTAAATACAAATTTTCATACAATTCGGAGTTGACCCTGAAAATTACACGGTATCGCCATATTTCCGTTCATTTACTGGGCTATGTCGGATTTCGGAGATTTCTTTCCCCAGCCTCCGACATTATTCGACAAATTTCGAACGATACTCTTAATTGACAGCCGATTAGATAGGGATAGGGTCATTAATTAAAAAGAGAAATACTACTTTAAGTGCTCGATCAGATCTATCAGGAAAAGAACCAGAATAGTTGTCACACAAGATAAAAAATCGTCAACAAATACAGAATCGAATTCAAAAATTTTTAGTGAAAATTATTATATGTAGTTGCTATATTACCAGAAACAGACATCTTAAAAACCAAGATCCAAGTTATGTATAAAAGTATAATAAATAAAAGAGATACCATTAACCCTTTCATCATACTTAACTGATTGCGTAGTGGTTTCTTAAAGAAAGCAGAACAACTATTTAGAATTACGTATTTTTTATGGAAAATAAGCCACAATTTTACTAAAAAATGAATTTATTAACGTTTCGAAGCCCAAATCGGGTTTCGTTGTCAAAATACAAAATACTATTAAAATAAAACAAACATGTTGTTGCTAAGTAAAAAAATTCTTCTAATAATTTATTTAATCTGACTCATTTATATTGGCAATTCAGACGTATTTTATACGTATACATTTTAAAGTAGAAGACTTTAAAATGATATCTTTAAATATAAATAATATTTTTTTAAAATATATATAAAATGATATTTTAAAAAAAAAGTCTTCTACTTTAAAATGTATAATATACGTCTGAATTGCCAATATAAATGAGTCAGATTAAATAAATTATTAGAAGAATTTTTTTACTTAGCAACAACATGTTTGTTTTATTTTAATAGTATTTTGTATTTTGACAACGAAACCCGATTTGGGCTTCGAAACGTTAATAAATTCATTTTTTAGTAAAATTGTGGCTTATTTTCCATAAAAAATACGTAATTATAAAAATGCCACAAGGAAATAGCTTCAGAACAACATTAACTATTTAGAATAGCTCGAGACAGAGACAGTTTCGCCATGTTAATCGCCAAAGTCAAGGGGACTTGATAGGGCACGTTAAGAAGAAGAAGTGTTCTATTTTTTTATTAGGCAAAATGCATGTTTATTTTTTGAAGTTATACTTCTTTACGCGCGATATGAGGGTGAATTTTAATAGGATTAAAACCTTTGATCCCGGCGCAGTCGCATTACAACTTTGTTCTGATTGGATGTTCCAATGACATGACAAAAATTGTCCAATATGGCAGCTGTCGCACAGCTGTGGGACTGTGGTTTGGTTATAATGTATGCTTGTTGCGTTTTAAAATTTGTAGGAAGAGAAACAACAAACAAAAAGTTAGTTAATGGTTATACTGCCTTTTTAAATAGTTTTCATATTATATTTTTGGACTTATTAACAAAGAGATGATTGTTGCATGCCAATGAGAAAGCCCATCAAACTGTGACTAGTATGAGTGCCGCAAAATTACTGATAAAAAACCTATTAGCTCGAAGGCGTAGAGAACTGTGGATAATAACAATCAACCGGGACGATCTACGATCTCGCTTATTCAAAGCTAAAGAATCTTACACTGGTAAGTGTTTTAAAAATAGTTGATCAAATTTTGTTATGATATTTGAACATAGCCACTTTGCACGATGCAAGTGATTGCGAAATTTATTAGTCGTTATACGGGCTCTAATTGGGTATTGAAATGATCTGTCAATAATAAATATAATTGTTCAATATGAAGGTAAACAAATGTATAATATATTAGTTTTATTGTTGTGAGGACAGAAACAAAAAAGTTTATAATTGTAGTGATTTTTAAATAGTTTTTAAAGCAACAGGTACGTAATAATTGTAAATGTATCATAGGTACCTACCTATTTGAACCTACCAAAATACATAGTATGTAATACTTTTATTTACATAATTTGATTACCATCAAAATTTCTATCAATATTCACCTAATATATTGTTTTCTTACTCTATGTTTTGTTGTATTTTTTCAATTCTAAATCATTTCAATTCAAAATCAAAATAATTTGATTTACATAATTCAAAAATGTCAAAAGTTTAATCCGTTTAGTTAGTCGATCTTCGCACATAATGACACACTCTCTCCGTGGCGAAGCGTTTAATGCGAGTGAACCCCAATATAACGCCAATACTAGCCGCGCTGGTAAGTTGGTTCGAATCCCAATAGAAACTTTTATTTTTTTTATTTTTTTTATACATTTTATGATTGTAAGTATATTTATTATATAATTTTATTTTCAGAAAATACGTATTTAGTTAAAAAAATTTCCGACAATTAATGTTCAGAAATCATTTGTGGCATTTTTAATGTGTTTGTGTGTGTTTTATTCTTTTATTATTTTAATTTTTGGCACTGTTTTAATAAAAATGTTTGAGAAGTAGTAAGTATAAATTAGTTTAATATTTAAATAAAATATAAATAAAAAGTATATTAATTTCGTTTATAATCATATAATCATATAATAGAAGTATAACTTCTTACGTGCGTACAAAGTACACACACATTCTTTTTTCTTCTTAGTTTCCCCTTCTTCCCCTTCTTGTTTAACCTACTTATGGGCAAAATGATAAACAAAGTAACATCTCTTAACCTCGGATATAGAATGGGCAACAAAAGAATTTGTATGGTGTGTTACGCTGATGATGCAGCAATTATTGCCGAATCAGAAGATGGTCTTCAGAGACAGCTCTTTTAGTTCTTTCAAATAAGCCGCCAACTAAAAATGAACATTTCTACCAACAAAAATAAATGTATGACAATAGCAAGAGATACGCTCAGATGTAAGTTAGTGGTTGAGAACAACCCAATAGAACAGGTGATGCAATTCAAATATCTGGCCATAGATATATCAAGCACCTACGACCTAGTAAAGGACCTGAAGAGTCAGACCGACAAAGCATCTGCATTGTCAAGATGTCTGCGGGAGATAGTCTGGTCAAATCCGTAGATGCGCACAGGTAGTAAAATTAGAATCTACAAGACTTGCATACGGCCGATCATGATATACGACACAAAAGTACGCGAAGACACCAACAAAACGAAACAGATGTTAAGAGTTGTCGAAATGAAGACCCTAAGAACAAGAAATGACAGGGTCAGAAATACGAACATTAGAGAGCAATGCAAAATTCAAGATATGTATTGTAAGATGAGGAAGGTAGCGCAAGAGGATGTGGTACAATCATGTGAGACGAATGGATGAGAATAGACTCCCAAAAATTGCCCTAGAGAACAACCCGCCCGGTTTAAGAGCCCCGGAAGACCACCTAAAAGATGGAGGGATAGTTGGCAATCTACCTTCCAGGAAATTAACCAGAGGCAGCTTCAGAATTAAACAGATCGAAAGACCTCCAAGAAGTAAAAGAAGAAGAAGAAGGTTCAGAATATGTCCTCTGCCTGTTCTGCTGGTATTTCAGGGAGCAGGTAATCTTTTTGAATTAAAGTTATTGTCCTAGCAATTTGAATCTGTGTGAGATACACTCTACGCTTTCGGGGCCTTCCAAATATTATATAGTAGGAAAAATGAAAGAATACCCATGAAAGAACATATAAAACACGCTGTATTTTCCTGTCAACGTGTCATACAAAAAATTGGCCAGCGCAAGTACATGTAATAATATACATGTAATAATTATTATTACATGTACTTGCGCTGGCCAATTTTTTGTGTGACACGGTGACAGGAAAATACAGCGTGTTTTATATGTTCGTTCATGGGTATTCTTTCATTTTTCCGACTGTATCAAACAAAATTCATCATTAATTCTTAACAACTTTAACGTAAATATCGACAGAATTTTCTATAACGGAATAAATGTGATTCCAATTTTTTTTTAAGTTTTGCTTTTATATTAAATACAAAAAAAACAAAGATAAGAAACTTCTTTTTTCTTTCATTTATAAAAACTATATATGTCTACTGGGTGGATTTTTAAGTTCCTAGCTAATGCAATAGACAATTTACATAAAGTGGTAAGTTAGTGGCTCCTTTTTCGTTATGATCTATATTATTTGATTTAATTATTTTTAATACTTAAATCAGAGGAATAACAGAAAACTCAAAAAGAAACGCAAAATGTATTTATATGTATATGACCAATTCGAATGATTTAGATAAGCCAGTCCAGCCCTGTCAAACGTAGCAAATCAGAGATAAAAATTAATGAGATCCGGAATACCGAAGACCCAATTAAAAGTGTGGGACTGCTGGCCTTTTTTATTATGGCTATTTTGCGGTATTTCGCCGTACCACAATTAGAAGCTTTTTGTGCAAATATTCGGACGGTATTTGCGTAATTGGGCGCACGGAATCTTGAATTTCTAACGAAATAGAAAGAGTGTGGGCCGGTCTAGTTTTAAAAGCCGATCAGAGTAAAGTATTTTAATTGGGAAGGAAAAATGCGACCGATAAAAGGTTTATCGATGAGTCTTTCATCGATCGTTTTGGTATTTTGGTAGAAAATGGGAATATTATACAAATTTATATGTATAGACATAAATTGGTTATTGGGATTGGTCTTATATAAAATGTCACTTCAGATAACTATGTTTTATCTAACAATGAAACACTGAAGACTTTTGTTTTCAATATTTCGATAAAAGGTATTATAAATTAATGTCACTACACCTATTTCGGCAGAATGCGTTTCTCAAATGATGTGTTTATACTATGCGTCTACACTTTAATAAAGGCTCTAACTGAATAGGTTGAGGAGTGGGGAGCTGTTTGTCTCAAGTTGGTCATTCAGAATTATGTTTTTATTTTTTAATTTATTCATTACCATAGATTCCAATAAAGATAGCTTATGACCTTTATGTCTATGACTGTTCATTAAAAGAATGATTATGATCTAGACTAGAAGGTGAAATGCGTACGTAGAATCTGTTTCTATTATTGAAAGCCCTTTTGTGTTCTGCTATCCGTTTGTCAAAGTTTCTGCCAGTTTGACCGATATAAGTTTTTGGACCGTCTAAACATGTGAGTTTGTATACATCACTCTGTAATTACTTTTTCTTTTGGTTTTTATTGTCCTTATTTCCTTTCTTTTTTTATATGTTTGCCTATTTTTGTTGATATCCTGCCTGTATATGTGATAGAGCACACCTGTTCTTCTTCCTGGACCTCGCTTTCCAAATATTTTTCCTTGCAGGATGGCTTGTAGAAGGGCATATGTGGATTCATTTCGCATAATATGTCCGAAGTATTGTAACTTTCGAGATTTGATGGTGGTCACTACCTCTCGGTTCTTCTTCATTCATCTGAGGATCTCCCCATTTTTTGTTACCCGGAACAAATTTTTTAATATAAATACAAATAACCCTGCATCAAATACTGAGGGTTTTTAGCAGGATCTGTTTTTTCTTCATTCATTTGTGTATGCCTTATTCTAAAAGGATATGCTATATCTTGCCTAATATAATGGATTCTTTATTCATTAGAGGGATACGAGTTGTAAGAGTATGACCTATTCGTAACCTATTTAATATTACTAGCCCACTAAATTTTGCTCGGATTGCAAACAAATAAAACTAACGAGCATAACAGCATCAAGTATATTCAAATGGGAAATAAGCCACAATTTTACCTAAAAATGATTTTATTAACGTTTCGACGCCCAAGTCGGGTGTCGTTGTCAAAATACAAAATAATACTAAATAAAAAAAATGTTGTTGCTTAGTAAAAAATTCTTCTAATAATTTATTTAATCTGACTCATTTATATCGGCAAATCAGACACGTATTATACATTTTAAAGTAGACGACTTTAAAATGATATTGCCAATATTGATGAGTTGCGTTCCTGGGACGACTTTACTAAAAGATAGTTCATTCGATTACATGAAATCAATCCCAACTCAAGAATATCCGCCACAAAAAATCATAGCATGTGATCTGTCTTTAAAAAGACAACCAAATGCAACGGTGGCACTGAAATTCTCGTGTTAGAGATTCCATAGTAAATCACGAGGGAAAACCAGGAAAAACCTCGTGATACTATCCCGACATCGTAAGTATTTGGGTTTACATTTAGTTTACTCTCAAAACTAATACCAAATTCTGACTTGATATTTTAAATTTTAAATAATACTAAAATACTAAATATGTACTAACTCGATATGTTACCGATTTACTAATTGTGGTATTTTCTTTCTATTGACTTCCTCCTTTAATATGGGTAACCACATCCTACTGCATTCTACCGAGGAATTTGCGACACAATTGGTTTCATTTAGCATAATTAGAGCCGCTTCTTTGATTTTTCTCTTTTTACTATCTGCTTCTTTTAGGACTATACTTGAATCTCTCCACTGAACTCTATGTTCATTATCCCATGCGTGTTGACATATTTGAGATCTATCAAATTCTTTATTTTTTATATAAGACTGATGTTCATTTATTCTAACGTCCAATGGTCTTGACGTTTCACCTATATAAAATTGTTCGCATTCACAAGGTATTTTATAAATACAATTCTTTGTTCTTTCTTGTTCACTGTTAGGTTTAGTTTTAGATAGAATAGATCTCAATGTGTTTGTTGTTTTGAATGTTGTTGATATGTTGAATTTATTTCCTATTGTTTTAAGTTTCTCGGATAGTCCTTTTACATATGGTATTGATATTTTCCTCGTATTATTTGAATTCCCATTTGAATATACTTGATTATAAAAATGCCACAAGAAAATAGCTTCAGAACAACATTAACAGCATCAATTGACGATCCCTTAGAAAAAATGAACAAGACCAAACAGGCAACTGAAAATACGTGCAAAGAACAAAAAGCAAGTTCTTGAAGAAAAGAGCTACACGTCTGAAGAGATTCTTCAACAAATAGACATCAGAAGAACCAAGTTACAAAAATACTTCATGGGTTGATATGGAACAACGGTCTCACCAAACAAACCTTACCCTATACGGATCGGTACAACTGGCCAAATATACGGTGCTACTTGTTGATTTAGTCCACTTGCGTAGAAAAATAAGTGGAAACGCATTCGGAGAATTGTGGTTGCTTGACTGCACATCACCAATGAAGAAAACAACAATACGAAATAAAATAAGAACAGTTCAGTCGGACTTTATGAGAAGATGTCTTTAAGTTACCAGAAGACACAGAATAGGGACCCAGGAAACGGTACCGAATGGAAGTAGGATGATAATTAACTCAAAAAAATTGGAAAACAGAACAGTACAATGGTATGGTCATGTTCAAATAATTCCAGGCCATAGGTAGCCAAAAGAATTAATGGAACGGTAATCTCCAGGAAGAAGACGGAGAAGAATACCAGCTATGAGATCGAAACTGTGAAGGGTTAAAACAACGAACTCAATGGGAAAATACCGAAAAAGAACAGGAATAATCTAGAACTATTTCATATTCGTCTCCCTTATATGAATACAGTATCTCTTGTTTTTTGATGTTTGATGATGTTTTCTGATGTTAGCGATCACATTTTCCATTAACTCTCTGTTTCTCGCAATATGTATCAGAGATTGTATGTCGTTAATCCCTGTCCATTGCCTTATGTTTCGGAGCCAGGACATTTTATTGCATCCCATTCCTCTCTTGCCTTCAATTTTACCCTCAATTATAAGTTGGAGGAACTGGTATTTTTCATTTCGTATGATGTGACCTAGATGCGCCGTTTTTCTTTTCTTGATGGTTTCGAAAAGTTGTCGTTCTTGGTTGATTCTTTTAATGACATCTACATGTGTGACTTTCGCCGTCCATGGTATCTTTACGATACGGCGATAAAGCCACATCTCGAAAGCTTCCAATTTGTTTATATCCCTCGTTTTGAATGTCTAGCCCCCTACACCATATAGCAGCACCGACTGTACCGGGTGTCCCAATAAGAATGAAGAATGGCTCTCGGCCATATCTCAGGAACCGTTTATACTACAGCTTTGGGAAAAAAATGTATAACAAAAGTTGCTCCGAGAAAAGCCTGGAAATTATTTTCATAATTGTAAGTCTACCGCTAGAGGGCGTAATTGAATATCAAAAATTAAAAAATCGGAATTTTACAAAATTTGCCTAATGAAAGGGCACTGGAAATCCAATTATCGTATGCTTTATACAATTATGTACATATTTTATTTCACAAGTTTAAGTCTACTTATGCAAATAAGAGGTGGGGGTGAGTGGGAACCTTGTTATGAAAAAATCGCTGTAAGTCCGGTTCTGCTTAATCGATTTTTACAAACTTGGTCTCGTTGAAAACAGCTCTTTTTCGTTAATTAATAGTTATAATTTGGAAACAGCCTATTACGTAATATGCCGGCTAGAAGGCGCTATTTATTTTTTTGGAATCTAGTTTTCTTTGAAGAATATTAAATACAAGTATGCATTTTTTTCCTGTATTACAAAATAAGACCAAATTAGCAACAGAATACCGAAAACCGCATGTCGATACCTTTTTTCTATCTCGAGATATCTTAAGAAACATGTAAATTTTAAACATAACTGTTGCTGTCATATAAGTGGAAATATATTATTGTGTTTGCATTTTATCAATCAAAAGCAAAATAAAAATTAAATTAATTTTTTTTAAATAACGCGGGCACATACATTTGATACACCCTGTATATTGAGCTGTTTTAAAATTTATTAGAATTTAGTTTGGATGTAAGTTTCCGATGAACCATTAAAGACTTTTGTGAATAATTAAAGTGAAAATAACGATGTATTTAGATTTAAAATGGAAAAAGATTGTTTAGGGTAGAGGTAATTATCAATTTCTAGAAATTTATAATTTAAAAGAAATTTGGAATTTTAGTATCTTTGTTTCAACACGAGTAAATATTGTATAGTTCTCAGAAAGTAATTAGGATTATCGGAATAATTTTGAGGGTGACTGTTTTGTTTGTCGAATGGAAAAGCCGATGTTTTTGATTCTTGGCAATGTGGAAGGGGAAAAATGAATTGGATGATTGAGAGAGTTTGAAAGAGAAGTCATTATGTTTTTGGCATCGATGAGGAGCGGTTCGACGTGTTTAGTGGATAGATAGTTAGCAGATACCAGTGGCTGTTTGATAGTGGAGAATAGTGTTGAAAAGTGGAACGAGAGACAGATCAAATTGAGACGAAATACCTCTTTGATTCTGTATTATTGTGAGAAGGAGAGCAGAGAATTTTTGGAGTGTTGTTTGAATCGAGTACGTGTCAAAAGAAGGCCCGGCTTGTTGGAGAATTGGTGCTGGTATGCTGATAGTTTTGAAGCTGGACAAAGGAGAGGGCTTTGATGAGTAGCCTTTAACATAGTCAACGAGGGAGAGCTATTTTGGGTCACGAGAAGACATCAGAGTGAGTGAAGCAAAAGGTCAGTCAATTTATGTGAAAGAGATATTTATGTTTGGAAACTAAATTTTTGAGTAAAAAGCATATGAATTAAAATTCCAATATTTCAAAAAGTAAATAGTAAATATAGGTAATCTTGCGAATACATAAATTTGTTTTGTTTAGTTTGTTTTACCAAAGTCATCGGGAACAAACCGATAAATTGTTTTTTTTTTAACTATAATAAATTTAAGTGGTGAAAATTTCATTCGGACATCTGTGTCCACAGGTTTTTAGATTCGATGGATTTCAGAGTATTGATTTTGATAAATAAAAGACAATTCTGTATTTTTATTTTAATATTTTGCTTTATTTCTTTTCCCTATTTTATCCCGATTAGGATCAACTAAGAGATACTGAACCCACGAGAGAAGATAAGTATAACGTGAGATAATTTGGATTTTTTTTAAAGTATAAAAAGACACCCTGAGATTTTTTATTCAATTTTTATGTATGATTTGCGACAATTAAATAATTAATCAAATAAATAATAATTAATATAAAATTAATAAGAAGCAGTCATAACAATATAGAAGCACGTAGTGCGCTATGGAAAAAAACAAAGGAACATTGTCCAGATGTCACCGTATATAATGAATCAAAACAACAATAAGACAAATAACACTATAAAATATAACAAAAAAAGAGTGTGTGTACTTTGTACGCGAGTAAGAAGTTATACTTCTATTATTATGATTTTAACGAAATAAATATTTTTTAAACAGTTTAATTTTATTTTTATTTAAATATTACACTAATTTGAATACTTAAAATAATACCAAAAAAATAGCGTTAATATGTAAATTTTCATGAATTGTTGCCTCCGAGCATTTGCTTTTCTCTCGATGAATCGTAGAAAATGTAAAAACGTCAGATTTTCTACACAAATTTTTAATTTTTATTTCATTATATTTTAATATCAATTATCCTATTCCCAACTAAGATAAATACATAACTGTTATTGTCACCGGTAAACTAAGTTAAGGAAGTCAAAGTGGAAACAAGTAATGTACTATGGAAAAAAATAGAACTATTAGAAGTATTAACTTCAAAAAGTCATCATGTGTCAAATTATGTGTCAAATAAGTAAAACATAAAAATTTGTTCATTTATGGTTTCTTGCGGTTTGCTTCTATTAAATTTTATATAAAATTTATAATTTGACATGATAGCCACATTCTTTGAATGCATAAGGAATGCGGCTAGAATATATGCAATGAAATATCCCCAAAGACGTCACCCCAGTAGTAGACTTTTTCATATTTTGTTTTGACTTATTATATACGGTGACATCTGGAAAATTTTTTTCTTTGTTTTTTTTCCATAGCACACTACGTGCTTCTATATATTTCCACTTATATGACAGCAACAGTTATGTTTAAAATTTACACGTTTCTTAATATATCTCGAGATAGAAAAAAGGTATCGACATGAGGTTTTCGGTATTCTGTTGCTAATTTGGTCTAATTTTGTAATACAGGAAAAAAATACATACTTGTATTTAATATTTTCCAAAGAAAACTAGATTTCTAAAAAGAAAATAAATAGCGCCTCCTAGCCGGCATATTACGTAATAGGCTGTTTCCAAATTATAACTACATATTACATTGACGAAAAAGAGCTGTTTTCAACAAGACCAAGTTTGCAAAAATCGATTAAGCAGAACCGGACTTACAGCGATTTTTTCATAACAAGGTTCCCACTCACCCACACCTCTTATTTGCAAAGGTAGACTTAAACTTGTGAAATAAAATATGCGCAGAATTTTACGAAGATTACGATAATCGGATTTCCAGTGCCCTTTCATTAGGCAAATTTTGTAAAATTTCGATTTTTTAATTTTTGATATTCAATTACGCCCTCTAGTGGTGGACTTACAATTAGGAAAATAATTTCCAGGCTTTTCTCGAGGCAACTTTTGTTATAAAATTTTTTTTCCCAAAGCTGTACTATAAACGGTTCCTGAGATATGGCCGAGCGCCATTCTTATTGGGACACCCGGTACGTAGCACTTAGTAAACCTTAATCTTAGTTGAAGATCGGACTCAGCTCAGTACGTTCCTGAATTTTACGAAAGCTTGTCGAACTTGCTCAATGCGACATTTTACTTCCCTGTCCGATGCCCAGTCTTCATAAAGCAACGTTCCCAGATATTTAAATTTGCTCACTCTTCCAAAGAGGGGAAAGCACACATCCCTGTCGAACACTCCTTCTTACAGTATTTCCCTTCTTCAGAATACAGTATGGAGGCTAAATATTTATTGTGTATGAAAACAGTCCGTTGGAAAAGGAAAGGAAGCTTGTCCGGAATGTCCGGAAGTACATGATTATTTTGTGTATTTATGTAAAGTGTAATACGTTCTGTATTTCAATGATCAATGTTTGTACATAGAAGGAACCTTCATTTGACGAATCCATCAACTCTCGTCAAACGGCCAAAGAATCGTCGTATATCAGCATCATATAATCAAATCCGCGTTATTTGACTTCCGACCACATCAAATTAATAACTTCAATTCCACAGAAGTTCTGATTCCAATTAGAATAGATAATGCATTCAATTTTGTGGTTTCCAGTTTTAGTAAAACCCCCGAGCAAGAATGTTGCATATTCTATTCATCCTTCAAAATGTTTGACCCAATTCGAAATTCGGGCCTGGATCAGAGCTGCCAAATTGCTGGCAACTGCTCCCTGTTTTGAACTTTTTTATTCGCGTACTATAAATTACGGGTAGCTACACAGAGTAATGTGGAGAGGTACAGGATGTGTCAACGGTGGTATAACATATAACTACATTTTTTTTTTTTTTCAAATAGCTTTGGGGGATAAATTGTTACAGTGCTCCACAAAATTAGCCGAATGCTTTTTTGAGGAGTTGTAAAGTTTTACTTTCTTAGAAAGATACTGCTTAAGGAAACTTTTACATTATTTCAAAATTGAAAGAAAGACAATTTTTGAATATTTTTAAGGAATTTTTTTTATATCTGTGGTTATTGATTATATTTTTAAGGATTTGAGGTACACAAAAATATTTTTCCGGGCACTTTTAGTTGTTTTTTAGTACTGCAGAAGGCGTCTTCTAAAAAATGCATTTTAATATAAGAGACACTTTTCTGCTTTCCTGCAACAATTTTTTAAATTTCCACCGGATTCTCTTCATGAGACTTATTACTACCTACTAAATAAACATTTAAAATTTTTTATATGATTAAGACTTTTATACGAGATTTCACGAAGAGTTCAAAAAAACGTGTGTTTTGAGGGCAAATTTACTCATGTACTAAAATGAACAGGTTTTTTAAAACTTTTTAGAGATTTATTTAGTAGCCGTATATACAAGGTGTAACAAAAAGGTAGGTCATAATTTGAATCACATATTCTGGGACCACAAAATATTCAGCACAAATCTTACTGTTAATTTTTTAAGATGTTCCTGCCATAAGAATGCGACATATCCATTTTCAATAAAAAATCTCTAATAGTTTTCTATATAGGTATTAGAAAAAATCGATTTTAGTTTTGTAACTTAAAAGGGCTGTAACTTTTTTATGAGCACATTTGTACGAAGGTAAGTTAGGTTCAATCGAACTATTGTTACTCCCAGAATATGTGATTTAATTTATGATCTGCCTTTTTGGTACACCTATAATTAATTATACCTACAGTGCTCTGGAATACGTGTTACCCCCCTTCCATAATAACTTCTTTATTTTTGACACATGAGCAAAACGCTCGGACAGGTCCATTTTTAAAATAATCATAGTATATTATAGCATCAATGTTTCGAACGTTACGGGATGCCTCTTCAGGTGACAGTCATAACTTGGATTTTTTGAATGGGAAAGTATGTACAGTGGGTGATCATATTATTAGAGCCACGTAGTAAAATTCAATGTTTTAGAGGAAGGGTATAATATAATTGAGCTGTATCATATATTAATGCATTTGTATCCATTTGGCTGTCTTGTTACACTTTATGAAGGTGCAATAAATAGTCTGACAATAGTGGCAACACGCATGTGTGGCAATGCGTGACTCAGACTCAGATGCCATTGTTCGTCAGTGCTGCCCAGCCTAGCTTGCAACTCGTATGCCTATTATTTTGTATTCTTGGCGTTTAGAGTTATAATAAACTTTGTGAGTTTCCATTGCTCTCTAGTGATATTCTGACAGTCCTATACTATATTTTGTGAATTTAGTAAAAATTGCGCGTTCGTTACACTAGTTGTACCAGAACATCATGGAAAATAGCAGAAATAAAAACTTTAATATTCAATACTAATCACTCCAAAAGAAACATAGCCTCCATTTCTAAAGTTTCAAAGGCAACGTGGACCGTATAAAGAAAAAACTTACATACCATTATTAAACAAAAGTAAAATTTGATACCTCATTTAAAAGTTTTTGAAATGCTGATTACAAAAATGTATAATACTTGTGCAAAATTTTGGTCCATTGTTTTTAAATGCATTCATTTTTTTAATCCTAAGAAAACTAATAAGAATTTTTGAAAAATTTAAACGCAGAATGAAATATTACATTATTATCGAGGGCAGAAAGTCCATAAAAACTTCTTTAATGTTTATTTTCATAAGTTACAGTTTCAAATATATCATTCAAAAGAAACTATTTTTTATTCCAAGGAACTTTTGGCACTCGGTAACAATGCAATCTTTCATTCTGCGTTTAAATTTTTCAAAAATACTCCTTAGTTTTCTCAGGATTCGAAAGAAATAAATGCACTTAAAAGGCATTTGACCAAAATTTTGCCTAAGTATCATACATTCTTGTAATCAGTATTTAAAAAGCTTTTATATGACGTGTCACATGATGTATTTTTCCATTTAAAAAATCAAAGTTATGACTATCACCTGAAGACGGATCGAATAAAGTTCGAAACACTGATGCTATAATATATGGTAATTATTTTAAAAATCGACCTGTCCGAGAGTTTTGCTTATGTGCTAAAAATAAATGCGGTAATCTGAGGGGTAACACTTATTCCAGCGCACTATATACAGGGTGTCCCAGACTAATTTAGCCACGCGATATCTCTTAAACGAATAGAGATTTTCGAATGGGACAAAAAGTTATCTATTCTACTTGTAATACACTTTAATATGGCGTAGAAAAAAATCATCCCCTAAATATTCATCCCTTAGTTACAACCCCTAACTTTAATTTTTTTAATAGCACCCTGTATATTTTTTTATAGTTTTGGATATGGTTTTCTATCGTCTATTTAACAGATTTATTAAAAATAAAATCGGTTTGTAAATAATCAATAAATCAATTTATTTTTTATTTTTGTTAATTAAGTTTCCAGACTAATTTATCCAGGCTATATTTCTTAACAAAATAGAGATTTTTTAAAGGGACAAAAACTGATCTATTCCATTTTAATATTAAACTATTTCCACTTTAATATGGCGAAGAAAAAATCATCCCCTAAATATTCATCCCTTAGTTACAACCCCTAACTTAAATTTTTTGAGTAGCATCCTGTACATTTTTTTATAGTTTTGGTTGGGGTCTTCTATCGTCTATTCAACAGATCTTTTAGAAATAAAATCGGTTTGTAAGTAATCAAGAAAATATCAGTATATTTTTTATTTTTGTCAATAATTATGTGTCCCAGACTAATTTTTCCGGGATATATCTCGTAAACGAATAGAGATTTTCGAATGAGAATTTTTTTTTGTTTTACTTTCATTCTTTTATTTTGTAACATTGACGATTTATCTAATTTCAGTGACAATAAACATAATATTTCTTTTCTATTCTATTTTTTAAGGCTATGTTGATTAATTTAACAAAAATAAAAAATAAATTGATATTTTCTTGATACCTTACAAACCCATTTTATTTTAAACAATCTGTTGAATATATGACAGAAGACAACATTCACAACTATAAAAAAAATGTACGGGGTGCTATTAAAAAAATTAAAGTCAGGGGTTGTAACTAAGGGATGAGTATTTAGGGAATGATTTTTTCTGCGCCATATTAAGGTGTATTACAAATGGAATAGATCAGTTTTTGCCTCTTTCGAAAATCTCAATTCGTTTAAGAGATATAGCCTGGGAAAATTAGTGTGGGACACATAATAATTGACAAAAATAAAAAATAAACTGATATTTTCTTGATTACTTACAAACCGATTTTATTTCTAAAAAATCTGTTGAATAGACGATAGAAGACCCCAACCAAAATTATAAAAAAAATGTACAGGGTGCTATTAAAAATAAATTAAGGTAGGGGTTGTAACTAAGGGAGGAATATTTAGGGGATGATTTTTTCTCCGCCATATTAAAGTGTAAATAGTTTAATATTAAAATGGAATAGATCAGTTTTTGTCCCTTTAAAAAATCTCTATTTTGTTAAGAAATTTAGCCTGGATAAATTAGTCTGGGACACTTAACAAAAATAAAAAATAAATTGATGTCTTGATTATTTACGAACCGATTTTATTTTTAATAAATCTGTTGAATAGACGATAAAAGACCACATCCAAAACTATAAAAAAATATACAGGGTGCTATTTAAAAAATTAAAGTTAGGGGTTGTAACTAAGGGATGAATATTTAGTGGATGTTTTTTTCCACGCCATATTAAAGTGTATTACAAGTAGAATAGATCACTTTTTGTCCCATTCGAAAATCTCTATTCGTTTAAGTGATATAACGTGGCTAAATTAGTCTGGGACACCCTGTATATGTAATATAAATATTATAGTATAGCCCACCATGCGTGACAAGCTTTATACTCTAACAAGTGAAGCTTTTTCAGTTTAAAAAAGAAAGAAATTACCTTATAAATTACGTTGATTTAGAATTGTCTACCATGTTTAAAAATAAAGAAGTAATACCAACTACAGCAGTCTTTAATTTTAGTATAATTGTGCTATCAAAGACTTCATATACTGGTAATGCCTATTATACAAATGGTACACTACCCAACCCAGCAATAAAAACATGTTACGTTTCTTTCTTACTGCCTTTTCTACATGGAAACTTTCTAGCAATTTAAAACAGTTAATTGGTTAGATCTTTTCGAATAAAATATGTGAGAAACCGAAGGATAAAAAGGAGAACATCGGGTCAAAAAAACGTTGAATGGTGTCTACTTGTAAATTCGATCTAGACACAAACCATTTTGTTATAGTTAGTTTGACTTAAAAGGTAAAACGTATCTCACCACGCCCGTTGAAGACTCTATTAGCTCTGCGTGAATTGATTATTGGAATAGTACGAGACAACTCTTTCGTTATGATGTCAAAGAAAGGTGATAAGCTACGTGAATCAGTTCTTTTTAGTGTTATTTTTATTTTCCCAGTAATATTCTATGTTTTCATTTTTCTGACTAATGTACCACTAGAAAAAACTTTAAAAATAATAAGAGGCAAACTAGAAAGGGATGATACATTAACAACAAAAACCAAACTGAATGTATCAGCCATAATGGAGCTAATAACACTTTGTACAGATAATACTTAAAGGCATAAATTGGAGTAGTTGTGGAAGATGATGAGAAAGCGGATTGTTGAAGTAACTTAAGTTCTCTTTTCTGTTGAAGTTTATGGATGATGTCTGGGTCATAACCATTGTTAACTGCAATTTGTTTGATGATGTTCAATTCTTTGTTAAATTCAGTTGTAGATAGAGGAATAGAGTTTAATCTATGTATAAAACCACGAATGGCAGAAAGCTTATGTGAGAGAGGGTGGTTAGAAGTGGAATAGATAACGTGATCAGTTTGTGTAGGTTTACGGTAGATACCAAAGTTGAAGTGGTCATGTATGTGTCTCATTTTATGAGACCAATCCATCAACAAAGAATATCAAAAGAGGATATATGAGACTATAGTAAAAAGTATCACTCTACTCTATACAACTGTGAGGTATGGCCACTGAAAGAAAGAACACTGGCAACGTTGAGACCAACGAAAATGGACTTTTGGAGAAGAGCAGCAGGAAGGTCTAAAAGAGAAAGAATTGCCAACGAACACATTAGAGAAATAATGGAAATGAAACGAAAAATCACGGATGACTTATCAACAAAACAACTTATCTACTTCGGACGATTACAAGGAATGGATGAATAACGAATACCCAAGGAAATACTAAAATGACAACCAAAAGGAAAGAAAAAACGAGGTAGATCGAGAAAATTTTAGAGCGAAGGAATAGACAAAGAGCTGAGAGAAAGAACGTAGAAGAAGACTCATGAAACAATCGGATGAAGTGGCGATTGGAAGTCCGAAAAAGACGGAGAACGTTACAAACGAACATGTAGTGTAGTAGTAGTTTAATCTTTCTACGTCAAAGTTATAAATATTTCACAAGTAAGTAAAGTATTGGCCGCGTTAAAGAATCGCAATAATATATAATTTACAATGGTCATATACCACTATATATAACAAAAGGTCATTGTTAACACGATTTTTGCTGGAACTCAAAAGCTTAAACATTAATATAAAATATCGCACATTGTTGTGAAGTTATGTACCAGATAAGACTATACCCTCCGACTCCACCCAGTGGCAGTGAGTCTTTCTAATAATAAATAAAATAGTGGACAGGATATATGTTTTCGCGATTGCACTCAACCTTGGAACACGCTCCATCTACGATAGTCCATTGTTTGCGCCCGAGTGAAGAAAGACTCTATTTGCATTTGAATCGCCTCTACGTGGAATTCTGAGTTAAAATAAGAACTCGCGCTCCCGCAGTTCTCACCTAGTTATCAGATCTCTTGACTAATTAGCATTTAAATAGTCGGAAAAGGCTATCTTTATAGTCCGAGGAAACTGTTAAGTAAGGCCTTCTAACGACGAAGCGGTTACAAAGTCAACTGTACTTTTCTTTTAATGAACAAAATTTAAGATTTGTTGTGGTAAAGGAACTTCATAACGAAGGTAGCTTAGTTGAAAATATACAGACTGCTAAATTAATTAAACATTTAATTAAGCATAATTATACCAGGGAATTTAGAATAAAAAACACCGGAATAAATCGCTTTTTTAAATATAGCACCTAGAGACTTGTAACTTTTTGCATTATATTCGGGATGACGCATGACGTCAGAAAAAAAGTCTACAATAGAAAAATTTGTGGAAATGTATTGTGAAAATGTATGTAAATTGCATTTACTAAGCATCATCAGAGTGTTAGCCACCTTTTTGGACTCTCTGATTCATTTGTTGCGCAGAATCAGTCCGCTGATGTCTTTTATTATTATAGCAGCGTATTGTGTGACTTGGCCGTGTCTACAATTTTCGTCCATTCTTTCCGGTCCTTACACCGCTCCTTCCAATTGTAGATTCTTGGCTTCTTTATGTCTCCTAAGACTTGATCTCTCCATCTTATTTTGGGTCTTCCCTTTGGTCTCCAGCCGGTTATTCGCTTTAGCGTAGAATCTGGGTTAGCTCTTTCTGTGTGTCCCAGCCACCTGAGCCTTTGCGCCTTCGCGAACTTGATTATGTCTTCACCCTGAAAGGGCTTCTTTAATTTCTTTATTGGTTAACCGTTAACCTTCTAAATTCGCCTACACCTATCCTCACCGGTCCCATGATTCGTCGAATTATCTTTCTCTCTAAGATTTCTAACTTCATTTCATCTTTTTGTGATAAGCACATCGTTTCTGCACCATAGGTGATAACTGACGTTATTGAGGTCTTTTATCATAAAAGAAGAAAAAAAGAGGTCTTTTATTATTATAACAGCGTGTTGTCTGACTTGGACCTGTCTACAATTTTCCTCCATTCTTTCCAGCCCTTACAGTTGGCTCCTTCCAATTGTAGATTCTTAGCTTTTTATGTCTTGATCTCTCCATCTTGTTTTGGGTCTTCCCTTTGGTCTCTTTGTTGTTGGTCTCCAGCCGGTTATTCACTTTAGCGTAGAATCTGGGTTAGATCTTTCTGTGTATCCCAGCCACCTGAGCCTTTGCGCATTCGCGAACTTGATTATGTCTTCACCCTGGAAGGGCTTCTTTAATTTCTTTATTGGTTAACCTTCTAAATTCGCCTACACCTATCCTCACCGGTCCCATGATTCGTCGAATTATCTTTCTCTCTAAGATTTCTAACTTCATTGCATATTTTTGTGATAAGCACATCGTCTCTGCACCATAGGTGATAACTGACCTAATTGAGGTCTTTTATCATAAAAGAAGAAAAAAAAGAGGTCTTTTATTATTATAACAGCGTGTTGTCTGACTTGGACCTGTCTACAGTTTTCCTCCATTCTATCCAGCCCTTACAATTGTCTCCTTATAATTGTAGATTCTTAGCTTTTTATGTCTCCTAAGACTTGATCTCTCCATCGTGTTTTGGGTCTTCCCTTTGGTCTCTTTGTTGTTGGTCTCCAGCTGGTTATTCGTTTTAGTGTAGTGTCTGGGTTAGCTGTTTAGGTGTGTCCCAGCCACCTGAGCCTTTGCGCCTTGGCGAACTTGATTATGCCTTCACTCTGGATGGCTACTTTAATTTCTTCATTGGTTAACTTTCTAAATTTGCCTACACCTATCCTCACCGGTCCCATTATTCGTCGAATTATCTTTCTCTCTAAGATTTCTAACTTCATTGCATCTTTTTGTGATAAGCACATCGTCTCTGCACCATAGGTGATAACTGGCCTGTAAATTTTTATTGGTTGTCTTATTAATGTGTTTTTGAAAATAGAAAATAGGAAGGTCTCAGATACAGAATCATCATCATCATCATCAACCCGTACGCGTCCACTGCTGGACATAGGTCTCCCTCAGCTCTTTCCATCTTTCTCTGTTTTGTGCGGCTTGCATCCAGTTGCCGACAATACGCTTCAGATCGTCAGCCCATCTGGTTGGTGGTCGTCCTCTGCTCCGTAGTGTCTCGTGGCCTCCACTCGACAATACGTTTTGTCCATCGGTTGTCTGACAATCTGGCGACGTGTCCTGCCCAATTCCACTTGAGGGACGTGATTCTTTCGACGGCGTCCGCTGTTTTTGTTCTACGACGTATTTCTTCGTTTGGGATTCGGTCCCTCAGGGAGACACCCAACATCTGGCGCTCCATAGCCCTCTGAGTTATGCGAATCTTGTTCACTACCTTTTTTGTGAGTGTTAATGTTTCCGCTCCATAAGTGAGTTCAGGCAATACACACTGGTCAAAGATTTTCCTTTTCAAGCATATGGGTAAGTCCGATTTAAATACATAGCTCAGTTTACCAAACGCTGCCCGGGCAGCGATCGTGGGAGCCAAAATCCTATGCGACGTGGGAGCTCGCACGTCTGGTTATCTCTTTCCAACCGAATTTCATGTCCCACGTACTTATAAGATGCAGTCTGCTCAATATCCATTCCATCAACAACAATATTACGATTTAGCACCAGATTAGTGATTATTTGCGTCTTGTTGATGTTAATCTTTAGTCCGACCTCTAAGGAAGCGTGATATAACAGATACAGAATACATTGTTAAAAATAATAATATACACTAATTTAAATCTAGAAACCTTCCTTATTAGAACCATTCTTTGTTAGGTGTTTTGTAATGTGTTTTTCTTTTAAGAATTTTTTTCGGACTTTTTTTGGTCCCAGAATATAAGATTTAATTTATGACCTACCTTTTTGTTACGCTCTGTATAAAAAAAATATCTAAATATATTGCTTTATTTCCAGGAAAGAATGAAAAAAGAAACATGGCGTCTCGATAACACCATTAACGCGGCGGTATTTTAGTTTTATATCCCTCGATAAAACGCGTAATTGTTATTAAAAGGCGATTGATTTTTTGTCTAACCGCTACACAAAACACCACTTACTGCGATCATTGTGTCACCTTTAAATTCATTAAATTTCCATTTAAATTTTAATGATGTTTCACCGTGAGAGAGCGGGTAATGGTTTAATGGATATTGAAAGAAAAACCGCTTCAATTTCACGTTTTATGGGTGCCGAATTGAAGCATTTTACTAAATCATCCGGTCAGAAAAATAAAATCAAGCGTAGAGAATCACGTCTAAACGCCGTGTATAAAATGTTGTACGACTGTCTCATTGGCCTCGGATGAGGAGAAACGTTGGATAGTTTCCCTACGCCACTGTATGATACCTGTTTAGTATAAGATAGTCGAAACAGTCTTCTACAAAAATATGTAATAGAATTAAAATATACTAAAGACCTAGATCGGATAAATAACGATTTTATACTACCACTTTCTGCCAAAAGTCTTACCAAAAAACAATAAAAAAGTCCGCCGGAAAAGACAAAGAAAGGAACACTAGAAGTCTTCTTCTTCTTCTTATTTTGCCTATCAGTTCCGGATGTTGGCTGTCAGCATGGCTATCCTAACTTTGCTGGCTGCTATTCGGAATAGTCCGGCTGTCGATGTATTGAACCACTTTCTCAGGTTTTGAAGCCAAGATATGCCTCTTCTCCCTGGTTCTCTTTTTCCAAATACCTTGCCCTGAAGAATGAGTTGCAACAAGCCATATCTCTGTTCATTCCTCATAACATGGCCAAGATATTCTAATTTGCGCTCTTTCATCGAGTTAATAATCTTGTATTCTTTACCCATGCTACGAATGACCTTAACGTTAGTCACACGATCCACCCACGAAATTCTTAAAATCCCTCTGTAACACCACATCTCGAATGTCTCGAGTTTTCTTAAAAAAGCTTCGGAAAGTAGAGATGGCATGATGGAACTGGAGCAGGTACCTCGGAATAGGTTCCAATCGTTTATTCCACGCACCAGTGACAAAAAGTCGACGGCATCGGTTTCGATTCCAACGGCGCCGCATCGACCGCCATCCGCCACTTACAATAAATTCGAACTGAATTCTCGCTCGGTTTTAGCACAGCCATTTAGACATCGAGAGAGCCACCGTAGGGTTAGTAGGGAATGCATCGGTGACGTTTGTTTCGATTAGGGATGGCATGATAGAACTGGAGCGGAACGGGTACGTCTGAATCACGGTACACGTCTGAATTATGTTTCAGTTTCAATCGACTATTCCACGTACCTATTACAAGTGACAAAACTTTGACTTGACGGCATCGGTTTCGATTCCAGCGCCGGCCGTAGTTGAGTACACGGAACGACCCGGCAAGAGATTTGAAATGAAACTTGTACTAATGTCTCGGAATAGGTACCATTCATAGAGAAACGCATCGGCGGCGTCTGTTTCGATTCCAACATCTCACATCTGTTTAATGTGATGGGTTCAAAAGAATTTCAGGTCAATACAGCTGTATTTTTCTAATTTATGGCGTGTATAGTTGTCATTTAAAACTGTTAAAATTTTGACTCTTTCGCATTATGTTTTTATTTATATGACTATAATCTAATCGATCCTATCTTTTGTAATAATAACTTACTGTCTTCATTTTCCATTTGCATGAACGAATTCTGAATAAAACTCGACATTAGGTAATTTAAAAACCCATAATTACATGTAAGAAAAATTTGTTTTAATAGTTGTTTAGATTTACGAATTGTAGGAAAAACATGGTAAGAAATATAAAATATTTAAAAATCAAATTAAATACATCCTCTAGATTAAAAATACAAAATTACAGGTACCCACTAGTTCGATTGTTTGAATTTGATGCATTGCAAGACAATACCGGGTGTCCACTTATATTTTCCCCCATTTTAACTGCCTATAACTTCTAAACGGTTCAAGATAGAAATATGCGGTTTTCGCTGAAATGTTTTATTTTAGTAAAAGTTTTGTCTGAATGGATTGAATTTTTTATATCGGTTTCAAATACGAAATAAAAAATGGCGGATTTTTGAAAAAAACTTTGTTGACTTTTTTTTAATGGAACACCCAGTATATTTTTTTGTAAATTGAAAGAAAGGTCATTCACCTATCCAGCGATATAAAGTTTTTCAAAATCGGTTGTCAAATCACTGAGTAATTAATTTTTAAAATGAGGGGTGTAACGTGGATATCACATACCTAAATAACATAACTGAGCAAAATGATATAATATTATGTTATGGGATTTCCACATTGCATCTCTCACTTTAAAAATTAATTGCTAAGTCATTTGGCAACCGATTTTAAAAATTTTTATATCGCTGGATAGGTAAATGACCGTTTTTTCAAGACACAAAAAACATACTGGGTGTTTTAATAAAAAAAGTCAACAATGTTTTTTTTTCAAAAATCCGCCATTTTTTATTTAAAAGCGATATAAAAAATGGTCATTTACCTGAAAACTTGAAAAACCGGTCAATTATGTATCCAGCGATATAAATTTTTTTAAAATTGGTTGTCAAATTACTGAGCAATTAATTTTTAAAATGAGAGATGCAATGTGGAAATCACATAACTTGCTTAGTTATGTTATTTAGGTATGTGATATCCACGTTGCACCTCTCATTTTAAAAACTAATTACTCAGTGATTTGACAACCGATTTTGAAAAACTTTATATCGATAGATAGGTGAATGACGTTTCTTTCAATTTACAAAAGAATATACTGGGTGTTCCATTGAAAAAGTCAACAAAGTTTTTTTCAAAAATTCGCCATTTTTTATTTCGTATTAATTTGAAAGCGATATAAAAAATTCCATCCATTCAGACAAAAATTTTACTAAAATAAAACATTTCAGTGAAAACCGCATATTTCTATCTTGAGCCGTTTAGAAGTTATAGGCAGTTAAAATGGGGGAAAATATAAGTGGACACCCGGTATAGTGGCACAACTACTAGGAACAAGCTAGGGCGATCGATATATCGTATTTTCACGTCGGAATCAGAAACTCGCATTAGGTTTCTGGAATAGGTATTTGTTTGGAATAGGTTCAGTTCCAACCTATTACCGAAAAATGCTATTCTGTACCATCTCTATCGGAAAGTGTCCAGGCCTCTACTCCGTATAATAACGTATAAAATACATAGCACCTGATGATAGAGATTTTGGTACGGTGGAAGGAAACATGATTTTCGGGCGTAAATATACACATTCTTCCCACATAAAACCCAAGGACTAGGGTAGGTGTGTACTGGTCTGACCAAAATTACCAAAATTTTAAATTTAAGAAAAATGAACATGCTACATTATAATCACGTAGTCACGTAGTAAGATTCACTTTTTGGCTGTTAGTCCAGAGAAATAAGGTTTTTGTCGGGACACTTGAGCAGCCAGGTTGCAAATGGATTTTTTGGGTACTATATACCTAATACATTATAAATACAAAAATGCCCGTCACAGCAGAGAACAATAACCACTGTGGTTATTGTTCTCTGGTCACAGTTCGGACGAGAAACTTAGTTATTTACAAATAAGGGTCAAAAATGGCAGTTTTTTCGTTTAAATCGCTACAGGTAAAAATAGGGTAATTAAATATCTTATTTATAGTATTCTTCTTTTTGTAGATGAGCCAAAGTTTAAAACGGCAGTTTTTTAATTTTGGTCCGATCCTTTTTTGTTTCGGAAAGTGCAAAATAAGACTAAAATTTCAAAAATAAAAAATGTGCTATAACTTTTGCGAAAATGGCCTTAAGACTTTCATATTACACGAAAAGTTGCGTCAAACATTCCACATAATGCACAACAAATTTTTTAGACGAGTCGACAATTAGTTTAAATTTTATTCAATTTGTTTATCGCAAAGAGCTTTTTTTCGCAATGTTATTGTTCAGAAAATAATAATGACATAGCAATTCTGTGGAAACCACATGCAAGAATAATAGTTATATTTTTAAAGTATTGAAAAAAATCGTTAAAAAGTCGTTTTTATCACTCCTAAAAAAGTTTAGTAAAATAGAGTCATTTTTGGCTTCTAAACAGTTTGAATAATTTTGTTAATATTGATTATAGAGTAAATCTACTTTAGGATTTCAAAAGCTGGTATTTTTATACGAATTTTCAGAAAAAAAATACTTTTTGCCTAGGTTAATTAGGTTCAAAGTTAGCCACTTTTATTATTTAATTCGCAGTTACTTCTATATACATTAAATTATCCTGTAACAGTGTTAGTTACCATACTACTCCGAAACGGCTTGGCCGATTTTTATAACATTTTACATGTTTATCCTGTAGGACGTTGAAGAGGTTTTAATCTAGTTTTATACCCATAAGTTATAAGCTAAGTTGCCCCCCTGGCATTTTGTTTTTATTATTTTGGACAAAATTATCTACATTAATTTATATGATATAATGAACCCTTAATTTTCACTCTTATATCACCAACCCCTATTTGTTAATAGCCATCTATATATTTACATCTATAAAATTCTCCTGTCACAGTGTTAGTTTCCATACTCCTCCGAGACCGCTTGACCGATTTTTATGAAATTATATATGTATATTTGGTATGTCTTAGAATCGGTCGTAATCTATTTTTCATATCCCTGAGTGATAAGTGGAGTTCCCCCTAACATTTTGTAATGTTAGGTGGGGTTGTGTGTACATAACGTACTCTATAAGACTGCGAGTACACACAAATTAAAAAAATTATGATCAAAATTCCAGCGATATTAATCGCAGCATATCGCACACCTAGTTCAATTGTGCCACAACTGCAAAAAATTCGAATTTTGGGTTAAGGCTGTAAAATATTGCCTATATAATGGCCCATCTAATGCAATACAGCCTGAACTAAAATATTGTTTTGGATAAGTATAAAGTAAGTTACTTCGGTATTTCACTGTAGGGTTTTTGGAGGTTTTGAAAATGCAATATGGCCATAACTGGGAGATGTGGCGATAATATACACTGCCACAATACAACCGATATAATTCAATACGGCCACAACTGCAAAAATCAATTGATTTTTTCATTATATTGCCGCCGTATCTCCTAGGTATCGTTTTATAAATGACTTTCTTCACAATGCAACATCGCCATAACTATCAAAATAATAATTACGTTTTATTTTTAATAAATTGTAATAAGATCCAGCCAATAAGTGTATAATTTGCTACCTAAATTGTAATTTTGAAGCCAGTCATTCTCAAAATAAATTATTTACAGGGCATAACGCGTTTACTACAGAACGTTCTGCTCATTTCTCGAGAATATTGTGTTTTGCACATGTGGCACTATTGAACTAGTTGTGCGATATGTTTGCTGAATAAGTTTCATTTTTTGAGTGCACGTATTTTAGTAATTCCCCTCCACCGACCACGAATTAATTCCGTTCAGACGCCACTTTTAAAGCTTTATTAACCACTCTGTTGAGGTTCAAAGTTTACTCAAACTTTTACACATAACCTATATATCTTCAACTTCAAAATGGCTCTAGTTAGGTTGCTTAATTGTTATAAACAAAGTAGCCGTCAATTAAATAAAAAAGTGGCTAACTTTGACCGTAATTAACCTAGGCGAAAAGTTTTTCTTTGAAAATTTGTATAAAAATACCAGTTTTTTAAATTCCATTGTAGTTTTAGCCTACAGTCAATATTAACAAAGTTATTCAAATTGTTTATAAGCCAAAAATGACTCTATTTTAGTAAAATGTTTTCTGAGTGACAGAAATCACTTTTTAATGATTTTTTTAAATGCGTTGAAAATATAACGATTCTTCTTTTATGTTGTTGTCACAGAATTGCTGTATCATTATTATTTTCTGAACAATAACATTGCGAAAAAAAGCTCTTTGGGATAAACAAATTGAATAAAATTTAAACTAATTGACGTATCGTCCTAAAATTTTTTGTGCATTGTATGGACTGTTTGACTCAACTTTTCATGCAATAAGAAAGTCCTAAATTCATTTTTGCAAAATTTATAGCAAATTTTTTTATTTTCGAAATTTTAGTTTTATTTTGCAATATCCGAAGCAACAAATAATCGGACCAAAATTCAAAAAACGCTATTTTAAACCTTGGCTCATCTACTAAAAGAAAAATATTATAAATAAGACATTTAATTGCCCTATTTTTACCTGTAGCGATTTAAACTAAAAAACTCTCATTTTTGACCCTTATTTGTTAATAACTAAGTTTCTCGTCCAAACTGTGACGGGCATTTTTGTATTTATAATGTATTAGGTATATAGTACCTAAAAAACCCATTTGCAACCTGGCTGCTCAAGTGTCCCGAACATGGTATATTTTTGCCTTATTTCCCTGGTGTATGTACCTTATTGGATATTTAAAGTAACCTACCAATCTATCTACCTAATAATATCATATCTGTACCTCAATGTAGTTTATGTAGTCTATTGTATGAATGGGTACTAAGCATTCTTGTTCAAAATCATAAATAATAAGCAACAAAAACAAAATGCTTATAATCCGTAATAACACTTTAGGAACCTTTATTTCTTTTTAGTTCGGAAATTGTCTAAAACTGATATTTATTCATTAATTTCTGTTGTCCAATCGAGAGTCATGTTAAGGATTTTGTTACGTGTTTCTTTTAATTTATTTTTTCAAATGAAAATGCTTTCGAGATTAGTAATATCTTACACAATAGCGCGGAATCAAGGGCCGGCGTTTTTTCTTCGAGATTCCTCACTATTACATTAGTTTTAAAGTGCTCATTAGGAAATACCCGAGAGATCACAATTCTAATTTAGACTACGGACGTCCACAAACAGAAGTCCACAAAATATTTTATGGGCTCGTTAAAAGGCCGCTGCATTTTTCGGATATTACGCATCACTAACGCCCGTTGTACCGCGAACAAGCCAATTACCAATGCACCAAAATTATTTCTTAAATGTCCCTGCTTATTTACCTCATTATTTTCGTCTCAACAAAGGGTTATAATGCGAAAAAATAGTCGTAGGGAATTTTCCCACACTAAAAGACTAGAATCACTCAGAGATGCATAAAATAGTTGGAAAATCAATGTTGTGCACACGAGTGGAACAATGCAATAAGTGCAAATTTATTTTGAAATAATACAAATACACATTTTTTTCATTAAAAGTATTTCAAATTTAATAGGTGTTCTATAGTATGTGTGTGTATAGATTACTAATATGTGGTTCGTTTTTTTCCAATACGTCAGGTTTCCAGAGAGAGTGTATTTGAGATTTTTCCTAGAAACTTCCAAAATACTGAAAAAATATTTATTGAGACTACATTTAATACTTTCATACACTGCAAAATTGAGACATTCATAATAAACAAACGTCAGGTTTTCAAAAAAAGTGTATTTAAAATTTTTCCTACAAACTACCAAAAATACTGAAAAAATATTTTTCTACGAGCGTGCAAAAATGTCTACTTTCGCACACGCATTTTAGTTTAGAAAGTTTCACTTTTCCGCACGCTTGTTACTTTTCCGCACGCGTGTTACTTTTCCGCAACCGGTTTTTACTTTTCCGCACGCGTGTTAATTTAGATATGTTAATATGGCCTTAAAGTAATTATAATACATGCAATAAACTAATATTTAGATATTATTTACTAATTTATTTCAAGTATATGTTATTGTGTTCCTGTTTTAATGAAATTAACGCGACAATTCGATGAAATAAAATTATTTTGACATAATATTCGAAAGTCAAATCGGTAGACAATAACAGTCGTTTTGAATCATCGTCATGGAAACCAAGATCGTCGTCATGCTAACTAATTATATTGAAAGTTTGGTTTTGACAACCTTATCAAAGAATTAATTTGTGTATGTATTTTCATAATAATTAAATTAATTGATTAAGATTTGGTAATTTTTTAAAGACTCTTAGAAAAAATATTGTTCCTGCAGAAAGTCTCTTTTCCGCACTCGACTGCTTGCCGAACTCCCGCTTCGCGTTGTTCGGCAAACTGCAGTCGCGTGCGGAAAAGAATAACTTTCTGCACTTGTTAGGAAAATAACTATTTATCTACTCTATGTCATATTATGTATCAGTTTTAAGTTTGTGAAAACTGTCATTATAGATAGCAGTGCGGGAAGGGTTTAAAGTGTGCGTGAAGTAACAATGTATTTTAAATGGGATTTTCTTTTTCGCACACTTTCAATGGGTTTTTTTGGCACACTTTCATATAATCAAATATCCTTAACTTTCGCGTTGTCATGGTGATGACAATATGAGCAGTGACTTACAACAACATTTTTGACAGTTTTGTGGTTTGAAAGTAATTAGGATTTTTAAATGTCAAAGTTCTAAAAATTGTAGAATAGAAATGAATTCCAGTGACGAAGAGTTTCAGTTTTTTTTATTTGTTTATCGAAGAGTAGATAAAATATTGTATGAAACTGTGCGTGAAGTACTTTTTGCGAACTTACGCGATGTATAGCACTCGCTCCGTTGTCGCTCGTGCTCTAAATATCGCGTGCGTTCGCAAAGAGTATACTTCACGAACTGTTTCATAAATAACTATATTGAAACTATAATATTAAATACTTTCTTACACCACAAAATTGATATATTCATAAAACACACTTCAGTATAATCTACGTTGCGCAATAGTTATTTTTTTGGATAAAATCGTTCTGTGAAAACTGCATTTCGTAGTTTTCTTTTTGTGTATTTTATGAGCTAATCCCTCTTCAAGGTTATCATTCTATTATCCCATCTTCCTTGGTCAGGTCTCTCAATCTCCTTTCTGTCTTGATGGAACCTCTTTGCGTGTTCCTCGCTGATAGTTCCAATATTTTTGGGAAAATAGTCAACATGGGTTCCAGAAAATGAAGCTTGGCGCTCATATTGTATCTCAGTATTTTTTATAATTTTTGACAATGGTTTCCAGAATTTATTTGTAGTTTAGAGACTTGTTGTTTTTAAGTAAACTGTGTATAACTTCACAAAACTCCATGCTGCAGATTTATCCGGGAATATTGTATTCTGGGTCTCTTCTGCAGTTTGTCATTGCTTTTAACATCTGGTCTTCTGGTTTATGGTACCGAATGCTTTCTTGTAGTAGCCCACGAATATCAGTGCCCAGGGTTTATTACAGTCTGCAGACTCTCTATCAGGTCCTTTATCCCTAGTAAGTGTTCGTTAGTGCTATAGTCCGATCTAAATCTAGCCTATTCTCTAGGCTGATAGAAATCTAACTTAGCCTCCAGTTAATTTGATAATTTTTAAAAAAAGTTTATTTATGCATGATATGATAAACTGATTGGACGGCAGGTTTTTAGCTCTCTTATGTCTCGTTTCTTGTGCAATAAAACAGTGTCTGCATTGTTCCATTGAGACGGGCTTTTTTCTTGGTAGATGCATTCGTTGCAAAGTTTGGTAACAGCCTACATCATTTTATCTCCACCTAGTTTGATCGCCTCTATTACCAGGGCATTTGCTATTTTTTATTTCTAAAAATGTCGTTTTGACTTATGGTGACGTATGGTGTTATTTCTGGCCTTAAGGACATAGGCGCAAAATTTCGCCTGTCAAAATATTCAATATGTTTTAAATGTATTCATTTTTTTCGAATCCTGAGAAAACTAATAAGTATTTTTGAAAAATGTAAACGCAAAATGAAAGACTGCATTATTACCGAGGGCCGAAAGTTCTTTAGACTTTAGAGTAACCAAAAAGTTTCTTTTGAATAAGGTATTTGAAATTAAAAGTCACACTAAATTTTCTCTTTTTTTTTTCACCCCTGTCACTTATACACTTATGCACTTCTATAAACATTATAGAAGTTGTCACTTTCGGCCCTCGGTAATAACGTAATCTTTCGTTTTGCGTTTAAATTTTTCAAAAATTCCGGATTCGAAAAAAGTGAGTGCATTTAAAACATATTGGACATTTTGACAGGCGAAATTTTGCGCCTATGTCCTTAATTCTGATTCCCGGTTTATGATTTTGGCAGGGGCTGATCTTGGTGTTCAGCCTTGCAGGAAGTAAAATTGTCAGGATGGTAAAGATGACGATGGAAAACACAACAAATGAAGTAGCATGGAAGGGGTATACATCCAAAAAGTTTAAAACCAAGGATGGATTACTACAAGGAGACCCACTATCAACAACTGCATTCAATCTAACACTGGAAGGAATAATCAGGAAAAGCAGAATAAACATGCAAGGAACGATATTTTAAAACGGCCACCAATGCATAGCATTTGCAGATGATCTGACACTATTAGCAACAAGCAAGAAAGAACTACAAAAGTTAATGAAAAACATAATAACAGAAGCCAAAAAATTGGGACTTAAAATAAATATGAAGAAAAGACAAAGTATATGATAATGGGAGAGATCCAAAAAGAAAAAGAAAATAACATCTTAATACAAATAGATGTAGAAAAAACATACTTGTTCAAAAGAGCCAAAAAAATTATTTACCTGGGAGCCAAAATAGATGAAAATGGCCATGAGGAAGGGGAGATAAAAGCAAGAATAGCTAAAGGAAATAAAAAATATGGAGCATTACGCACATTAATGAAATCCAAATACGTATCAAGAAAAACAAAAATAAGAATTTATAAGACTGTTATCAGACCCACAGTAACATACGCATGCGAAACATGGGTGCTAAAAAGTCAGTAACAGCCCTTTTAGAAAGATGGGAGAGAAAAATGCAAAGAGCAATATATGGAGGTGTGAAAATGGGAGGTCAGTGGAGAAGAAGAACCAATAAAGAATTCTAAGAACTATATAGAAAGTCAACGATCACGACGACGATCAAAGCACAGCGAATACGATATTTGGGGCACATCGAGAGAATGGGAAGTAAAAGAATGCCAAAAATGGTACTCTCACGAAGACCAATACAAAAGAGAAGGAAAGGCAGGCCAAGGAAAAGATGGAAGGACAGTGTGTACGAAGACCTGAATAAAAGTAACATTGAGAGACGGAAATAACTAGCATTGGACAGAAGGAGATGGAGGGAGGTGGTGTGAAGAAGTGTATAAAAAGACTAATGTGTAATTAAATAAAATGTATAAGTTATATAAGTTATATTAAGTTATTTATTATTTATGTAATCAGAAATGTAAACATTTTAGCCCTGGGCCTACAAGGCCTGTTGCGCTTAATACTAAAAGAAAAGATCTTGGTGTTCACCATGCGACACCCTCGAGAAGAACCGTCAATATGCAGTTGCAAAAGAAACAGCTGTATTTCAATATTCCGATTTTTGTATTTTTTTATTCTATTCATATCGAGACGGAACACTTCACTTTGTTACTTCGTTGTCTTGCGAAACGCTGTTGTTATTACTTAATAAAAAATCATTTGGAATCTGTGTGAGAATCATTCCCAGCAGCTTGCTCAAGAAACGGTAAATAATAATTTCATAAAAAGATAAAATCATTTCCAAATCTAAAATATGTTTACCACAAATCGTTTATAAGATCATTCGTTCGGTAATCGTTAATTTTATTATTTCCAACCATTTTTTCCGAGCTGATTGTGCGAATCAAATCGAATCTGATCCGACCATTAATAAAATTCGGCTCAGCTCAAACTTTTATTGCCGATAGTGAAACAGCAAATTAAAGATGAAAGAACTTTATTTAAGAACGACACTTAATACCCGGGAGCAATAGAAATTACTAATCTACATGCTCTTACTGTCTTACATGGATGAATGATAAACTGATAATTATGAGACTACATGTTTTCTCTGTGAAATGAATCGAAGGAATGATCTAAAATGAATGTTCTTTCTTTGCAGCAATATGTATTTGAGTCAAGGCCCATGCGCTTAACGAACAAATGATATTTATTTAATCATCAAAATTAATGTACCATAGCCAAAAATATTGTTTATGATTTGCAATAGTTAATTAAATTAGCAGCCCAAATATAATAACAAATTGCATTAATGTGATATACGGGGCGATAAAAATATTGTTTAATATCGGATATGAAAATTGAATATTTGATATTAAACACTACTGTTTCTAGCAATCTTTTTGGCCTTTCTGTGTGAGGTCGTGTTTCTGCCGCTTATGGCATTATTGATCTGATGACTGTTTTGTAAATAATGACTTTCATTTTTTTACGATATTTTTACTTCTCCCTATTGTTTTATTAAGGCAACCTGCGGCTCTGATTGCTCTATTCACTCGATCTTCCACTTCTGTTTCGAGCTTTCCGTATCTAGATAGTGTGATGCCTAAATATTTAAACTCATCAATCAATATTTAAAATTAGTTGTTCTATCTGACCCTCCAGCTCTAATTTACATCTTATTGGATGTGCTGTTACAACCATGCATTTTACCTTTTTTAGGGAAATTCAGAATTATTTTCAGTTGATTTTCTTCTATTTGGTATGCCTTTTTAGTTCATATTTTTTTATTATTTCGTCCATGATCAGGTTGAATAATCTTAGGGAATCCCCCAGTGGCGGCTGGTCAGAGGAGGCAAGGGAGGCTTAGCCTCCCCATAAATTTTTTACACACCCTACACTGTTTTGTTTACTTTGCTATTTTGCTTCGCGTTTCGCGTTAGATATATCGCAAAAAGTTATTTGAACAAGTTGTTCCAAATATTATTCTAACCCCACAATTTCAGCACCAAATTCGCACTTTTAGTATTTTCATTATTTGTAGTCGGGATCCTAAAATCGCAGAGGAGGCTGCTGGCCGGAAAATCTCACTTGCTAATGCTCCGAGTAGCCCAGCAGCGTTTAAGGATGGTTTAAAGCAGCGGTTCCCAAACTGGGGGGCGTGAGAACATATCAGGGGGGCGCGAGACAAGTTGAACATTAAATTAAATTTAGTTATATTTTTCTAAAATTCAATATTAACCGCTTGTCAAACTGTGTCTGGTAGCGCAGAGTAAGCAAAAGTTATCTCAAATACCTCTTTTTGACAACACTGTGCATGAAACGCCGCATTAATGATATGACCGAAGACGTACAAAACCAGGTAGTTGATGCAGTAAAATAATCGCCATTTTTTGCTATTCAGCTAGACGAGAGTACTGACATAGCACAATGTTATCAGTTAATTGTTTATGTTCGGTATATTCAAAACGAAAGAATGAAAGACAAGCTACTCTTTTCTACAGAGTTGGAAACTGGAGACCACGACAAAAGCTATTAATGTTATGAAAGCAGTGTGAGAGTTTTTTGACAAACATGAACTTTCTTGACAAAAACTGATCAGTTTATGTACAGATGGCGCACCTTCAATGCTAGGTTTTCGCTCAGGCTATTTGCAATTAGTAATAGAGAAAAATGCTGGTGTGATTGGGATACATTGTTTTATACATCGACAAGCCTTGGCAGCAAAACCCCTTCCAAATGAACGTATGGCTGTCTTAAAGTTGTGTATTAAAGTAGTGAAGTACATAAAAAAAGAGTTCGTTGAATACTCGACTGTTTAAAACGCTTTGTGAAGATTTAGAAAGTGATCACAAAACACTGCTACTTCATACAGAAGTACGATGGCTCTCAAAAGGAAACATGTTGGCAAGATTATTTGACCTTTGAGATGAAGTAATCACCTTGAAACATCAAAAGCAAAATGAGCTAAACATGGCCTTCAAAAAACATTGTACCCAAGTAATATTGGCTTATTTGTCAGACATCTTTGACTCGTTGAACATCCTCAACCTAAAACTGCAGGGTGGAGACTCAAATATAGTAGTTACTCATTGTGATGGAGGCTTTCCACTTTGGAGGCGTAAAATATCAGCAAATCCCTGAAATTATTCAAATTTCTCTAAAGTAGAGCCAATCTCAGAAGAAACACGAAGAGGAAAGGACATTTATGAAGGATCAAGTTTGAAAATCCAAATATCAAACCATTTGGAGAGCCTAATTGAAGAGTTCCAGAAATACTTCCCAAACACCTGTGACAATTTTATTTACAGAATGTCAACTGATCCATTCCATGTCAACATAGACTCCCTGCATGAATCACTTCAAGAAGATGCTTTGCAAATAAATCCAAATGATTTTTTGCACGATTCCTCTGCCAAATACTTTGTTATAATGGCCAAACCTTCATTTTGGTTAAAATATTTCAAAGTGTATCTTAGTGTATCACGGGAAGCTCTTCATTTATATTTGCCTTTTTCAAGTAACTATTTGTGCGATTTTCAACACTTGTGGCAATTAAAACAAAGTATCGGAATAAACTTGATGTTGCTAGTGACTTGTGCTGTGCACTTACTAAAACTCAGCCTAGGAATCCTAGTAAATAAAATGCAAGCACATTCATCTCACTAAGCAACATAATCTATTTTTCTTTTATTAATAATTTTTGTATTTTATGGAAACTGATATTGTTGTATCTTATGGCAGAATAAATAAATGTTTTGTTTTCAAGCTAATACTTATTTGTTTTTGTTTTGTTCCTATTTAGGCGCATACAATTTATTGTAAGGGGGGGGGCGCGAGAAGCTTTCTTTAAAAAAAGGGGGCGTGGTACAAAAAAGTTTGGGAACCCCTGGTTTAAAGAGACCCGATCTCCTTAGAGCAGCACATCGCTTAACGCACACGCTGCCCGGAGATCGGGCAAGTGAGATTTTTCGGCCAGCAGCCTCCTCTGCGGATATTAGGATCCTGACTACAAATAATGAAAAAACTAAAAGTGCGAATTTTGTGATGAAATTTGGTATATGGGATTAGAATAATATTTGGAACAATTTGTTTAAATAACTTTTTCCGATATCTGTAGTGCAAAGCAAAATATCGGTAATTTACCGTGTTTTTGCATTCTCAGAGTAAGCCGCTTTTAGAATTAAAAAATTTCAGTTGAGTATCTTAAACAATGTAAACCTTCAACCTGTATGGACTGCAAAACTTCAAATCTGTATTTATTTTGATATGCATATCTACTTACATAGATAGAATTGTTAACAAATAAACGACACAAACTTTGGTAATACACTTTTACAATCATAGGCGTAACCAGTATGATCCTAAGGGGGGGTTACAACTACTGGAAGGTCTCTGGTGCTAAGCATATAGAGCTCAAAGTCCACCCCAATGGGGGGGTTATAACCCCCAAAACCCCCCTGGTTACGCCTATGTTTACAATTATACTAACTATTTTTAAAATGATATGATATTATGAAATAATTATGAATTATGATGATATAAAATGTAAATAAAAAATGGGGCTTTAAATCAGATTTTTTTGGCGGATTTTTTTTGCTAGTGCAAATTTGTCTAGATGATTTACAGTTAGGTATAGCCTCCCCTATTGAAAAAATCACGAGCCGGCACTGGAATACCCCTATTTTATCCCATCGCTAGCTTCAATTGGGTAAGTTAGTTCATCCTGTACTTTTATTTTTATTGTGATAACCGCTTCATTTCTTTATTTGGTTGTCTGGCGTTATTATTAAAAATTCATCTGGAATCTGTGTGAGAATATTTCCTGGAATCTGTGTGAGAATAATTTGATAAAAAGATAAAATCATTTCCAAATCTAAAATATGTTTACCACAAATCGTTTATACGATCATTCGTTCAGTAATCGTTAATTTTATTATTCTCAACCATTTTTTCCGAGCTGATTGTGCGAATCGAATTGAATCTGATGCGGAAACCGCCGAATAAAATTGCTTTTTATTCCACGGCTCTTCTATGCTCGATATGCTGCGGTTACATCGATTTGAGAACGAAACGTTTTCAATTTCTTTGCTGTTAATTTGTCGATAAACGTACGTGAGATCATGTCTTGTGCCTCTTCGTCGGCGCTACCTGGATTATTTTGCATGCAAACAGAACACGTACCGAGATACATCATCCGCAAGACGGAAGATTCGAAGTTAGTGAGAGTGTTTTCTGTAAATTAGATTTTAGTATGCATAATACTGTAGGGATTGAAATAGGAAAACATAATGATAATTAGAGTCCGGATTTCTAAGCATAATGCTATGGTAAATAATACAAGCTGGATTATTTTCTTTTTAAATATGAACGAAATATGCAAAAATAAGTCATTTTGACACCACTTTTTATGCTTTTTTGCTTTTTTTTTTTTAATTTTTATGCCTTTTTTGAATGTTTGTGCTTATTTGGTGCTTTTTATATATTATTATCATTTTTATCCAAATCTAATTCACTGTACGTGTCTAGCATACGGCTGCAATTTCCACTTGTTAACGAGTTGATAAAAAATAGGAAAATTATTTCATAAAAGCTCCACCATTTTTGGCCACCCTGTATAAATGATTATGTTAATGTTTATATTAGTTAATAGAGAATTAAATAACCTTTCAAATGAGCTATCACACGACCCCTATTTCTATTTAAAAAAATCATTGATTGCGTCATCACGCCTAGATAAATGACGTCACTAGTATGATATATATGCCAAAAAATTATAATTTAAAAATAAAAATTGACCTGATTCGTAATTTATCTCCAGAGTCGCCCATTCTCGAGAAAATGAATTTATTCCAACTCAAACGTCCTCACTATACCTATAACTTCAGAGGCTTATATCTTAGAACTATGATTTTTTGGAGCTACGCGCCCATGACCATGGAGTCTTTTATTCTACAGATCAAGGACTACCAGAATCCAAAATTTCAGAGCATTTGACAGAGGGCCATTTCCCATAAGGTTTCTGCGGGGTCCTTTATGACAATTAGTAAAAACCAATACTGAACGCTCAACTTCAACAATCAACCAACAGAACATCGAAAGAGTTGAGCAATATACATATATGGGCACGAATTTAAATAGCCAATGGGACCACTATCATTAAAAACAAAATACCGTCTGTTGAAATGCTACATATTCACAGATCTGCTCTACGGAATGGAAGCGTGGACACTAACTGTTGCATCTATAAATTGGCTCGAAGCTTTCGAAATGTGGTGTTATAGGAGCATCTTACGTATATCCTGGGTTGACCGAATTAACTAATGTGGAAGTCCTGCGTAGAATGGGAAAAGAGTGTGAAATTCTCATAACCATCAAAACAAAAAAATTAGAATATCTAAGACATGTAGTGAGAAATCAAGAACGTTACGGCCTTCTCCAACTGATTCTCCCAGGGAAGGTAAATGGTAAAAGTGGACCGGGAAGAAGACGCATTTCCTGGCTTCAAAATTGACGAAAGTGGTATAACACGACTACCACTGAACTGTTCCGCGCTGCGGTAAACAAAGTCAAGATAGCCATGATGATCACCAACATCCGGAACGGATAGGCACTTTAAGAAGAAGAAGTCTTCAGAACTTAGTACTTAAGTGTTCAGATCGTTTTCGGATCTATCATTTCATCTTTAGTGAACTTTTATATGCTAAATAGCCTCAGAACCAAACAGTGGTTGGATTTAATATAAAATTTACAATATAAAATTGTAAAAATGAAACTGCGTATATTATTCCACAAAAGAAATTGAGAATCCTGCTCTATATTAGTCTATATACTCTACATACTCTCTAGAATACTCTATAAATTTTGATTGGAACTATTCACAAAGCACAAATCAGCACAGCTGATCAACAAACATAAATACTACAAGATATATGGTACTTATTTATGCCATTAGCAGGTTTGTTTCCATTAAACATTTACCTTAATTGCGACGATGTCCGTATGTTAGGTTGTTACTTGTATTTTATGTAACAACTGTTTCCCGTCGCGTTCGCTCTAGTGAACTGTCATTGCCGAACCAATCATTCGCTTTCGCTATGAGCCGTACAGCCGATAAATATCGGTTCCGAACCGAACTGATATGTGCTTCATAAAAAGGTGCAGCGCACTCAAAACGAAGAGGAATACGGGGAGATACCGAGATCCACAACAAACGGTACATTATAGTGTTAAATTTTTAAACGAAAAAAGGCGATAGACTACCCCAGCGAATTGAAATAAAAAATAATATTCGAAAATATTACCTCAATCATCCAAGATAGCCATCGCTACACCCTTAGCTTAGCTCAGTCTCTCCCATGTGTGTGTTCGTCTTGTCCTAATCTTCGAAATGAACTATGAAAATTCGGAATGAAGCAAACAAAACAGTATTTTTAACTAATCATGTTTATTGTTGATATAATAAAAACGTGACTTATTAAATGCATTAACAGATATATTCAAATTGTTGCCAAAATATAACAATTCTGTATTATACTTATGCATGGCTTGCGGTGTTGGTTCGATGGTAACTTCTTGATGTCGAATGGTACTGCTGTTTCTGCAACTGGCGCTGTGCTTCTAAATGCTGTATTCCACCAGGCCTACCGATGTTGGTCGTTGCAGTCTTGGTGATGTGGTTGCAGTTCAGATGACATGGTCCTCGTTGTTGTATCGCCGTAGTTCCATCACCGGTGTGGATGGTTTGATGCTGGAGGCTCCCGGAGGGAGAAAGGCTGATTATATTCCCAAAAACTATAAGATAAAGACACATATCAGTCATCAAGAAGAAAAACCAAAAACGAGCCTTTGCCAAATAATCGTAAAATGTAGTTATTGGCAAAGGAACAAAATAAAATTAATAGTGACGGAATAGTTAAATAATTTGATTACTAAAAGCAAATCAATAGATGAAATGAAATATTTAAAATTAAGATACTGATACACGTGGAGAGTAACGTCTAGATTAGGTAAAAAAATCATTATAAAAAATTAAAAGTAGACTATAAAAAACTTAGAGTACAAAACTCACCCCAAAAGAATAATAAGTCTGGAAATATATAGCTATTATCAACTCTGTAATTGCCTTTTATACGATTACCACCACCATTTTGAGAATTGAAATGACAGCGTGAACTGTAGAAAGGTAGGCATGTTCCGTATTAAGACAGATATTTACAGAGTAAGAATATACGGGGTACGTGCAGTATGTTGAATTGATGATTTAGATTTTAGATGAAAAGAGATATAGTAAATAGAAGATAATAAAAGACGATAATAAAAGATGATAATAAAAGAGTTTTTAACGAAGAAAACAGGTAAAACAAATAGAAGAAAATGATTCCTAATGAAATATTAAAGAAAATAAAGTAAAATAATTATTTAAAAATAAAATAACAAAGATGTGACGTTTGTAACGTTACGATCATTTCCTTACGCCCCGCGCAAACCGTCATATTTTTGAAACATACACTGTTTTGCATATCCTTAACCTACCTTGTAAGGGGCCGGTTTTTCAGTGATGGGTTAACCTATTTATTTTTCGGTCGCCGAAATATTTATGGTTAATCAGTTTTTCAGTACTAGGTTAGCGTTTAAACCCGTTTAAGTTGACCAAGATTTTAACCGATGCCCATTATATGGTTTAATTCCGAATTTTTTGGTTACGCTTGCGCATAGGTGCAGTGAATGCATCAGAGTCGAATTTGTTTATTTTGAGAATTGCATGACAGAAGAGATTAGTTAGGTTATGTTATTTTATTTTTATCGCGGGAGATATTCTATTTTTTTTTTTACCCCGTTATTATAAGGAAATTATTACATATTATTATTATATCGTTATTATATGGAAAGGAGTTATAAGGAAATATATTATTTAAAGATATCATAACTGTAACAGACATGTTTACACATACCTACTGTAACAGGATTTAATGCATGATTCCTATTAGTAATATTTTAAAAAGATAATTATACAATTGTCTCTACAGCAAAATAATTATTTACCAAACAGTTGAACTTCTTATTTCCTGGCCAATCTGTTCCTAATAGCGATACCATCGTGGTCTTTGACAAGCGAAATCGACAAAAAAAGTCTAAATCGTCCCAGTAATTGTAAATAGTCTCTTATGTTATAAAACCGAGGCAGATATTATGAATCAAATGAAGATTTAAATAATTTTTTAATTTGGTTATGAAATTGTTTATAGGTATTATGCTGTCAAATTTATCATAATTTCTCGAATTGCACATGCGCAATTACAATTACTGCAGCCAACATGAGAAAAAAAGTGGTTAGCTAACCGAGATTTTTTTAATCTCGTTTAAAGCACTGAAAACGCTAGGAGGGTGTAAATATTGGTTAAAATTTAAACTAGGTTAGCTAACCAAAATTTTAACCAGTCACTGAAAAACTGGGCCCTCTGACAATTTTGAGTATTTTTAAGGATAGATTTTTTTCGGGCCTCCCTTAACGAACTCCCCTGTGTTAAGAGCCAATATATGGTAGAGGTACATCTGCAGGGCACCAGGTTTCTTCCCATATGATAATCTGACGATCTCGAGTAACTGCAAAAATCCCCGCTAGGGCTCCCCTACCATTATAAATAGTTTGTAAATACCTAATTATGCAAAATCAATTATTTCCATTAAATATATCAACTTTGGTCCTGCTTCTTGTTTTGTGAACTTTAAAATATAAAAAAGTGTTTCTTTTGTCTATTGGTTAAGAAATTACTGCTATATTTTTCTGACGCTCTATATTTTTATAAATCACATTGAAAAAAAAAATCAAAAACGACAAACGTTAACAGCAGTGCGTGTTACGAGAAAATGACGTTTTCGACCATTTTACAAATTTGCTTAAACTTGCGAGTTGCGAGATTTGTCACTATTTTGTTGTATTAATCCATATAAGAGGCCGTGATTTATTCTGTATACAGAAGGTATAATATGATCTCATATCTACACCTTGTCAACCTCTTTGTAAATACCTCTTGTTGTACAGTACAGAAAAATGATGATTTTGTACATAGGCGTAACCAGGATGATCCTAAGGGGGGGGGGGGTTACAACTACCTGAAAAGGGGGATTACAACTACTGGAAGGTCTCTGAGGGCTATGGTGTTAAGCGTATAGAGCTCAAAGTACATCCCAATGGGGGGGTTACAACCCCCAAAACCCCCCCTGGTTACGCCTATGATTTTGTACACTCTAAATTACGTATTTGCTATACATAGGGAGTTTATGCAAGACCCTCCCATTTGAAATATTTGTTGTACCATCAGCAATTAAATGATTCATTTTATCTCAGCTGTGTGCTCTGATATATGAAAATGGGTTCAAAAGTATCATTAATCCGTCAAAAATTAATCTTTCTTTTATTCCCCTTAAAAGGGTATAATAAATTCACAAAACTAAAAACCCTTTCTAACCAGAATTCGCCATGCTTAGCTGTTATGTCCAAATCGAATCGCTCTGTATTTCACGCTTGTTGTCAATTTCTATATAATGACGGAGCTAGTGGTTTGGAACGTCGATTGCCACCTGCTGTTGGTTCTTGCACTTCCATCCATCTCTTTTTGTTCCGAAGAGTGCATCTCCTTCGCTTTTTCTCTATCGCTTTTCATTTTCGTCGACTTCTTCCTAACATGCCCAGCACACGTGTATGCAATCTCCGCAATTATGTATTCGATGCAGAATTTAATGGACCAGTCTCAGTGGCGGCCCATTATCGTGTAATTAGCTGGGCGATCAAAAAATCCGTAACTAGTTTTCGGACTTTAATATGAGTTTATTAACCGTAAATAAACTTATAGGTATACGTAATACAGCGAAGTTAACGAAAATTGAAAATTCAGTAGGTATGCAATAAAAGACTAATCCATTAAAAACGAAGAAAATATCGAAAAAGTTCAAGCTGATTTTACTGCGAAATGAACTGAGTATGCATTTACTTTGGAATTGTTCCAAAAACTAAATGCAAAACTAGGTACGTGAATGCTACCCAAGTAGCAATTTGTCGACGCGACAACGTTGTCTACCGCGTGGCAACGTTTTCTTACAACGTTGTTATTGCCTAGAAGACGACCCTATTCTGCACTGATTTGGTGGACGATTTTTGTGTTGTCTTGACGTTGCCTAGGCAACCTCCTGTTTAAGCAAAATCGTTTCGTAAGCGTTGCATAAGACAACTGAAGCGACTATAAAAAGCACCTGCGCGTGCAATGGTTGCTCAAGGAGTCAACTAGTTATGTTTTTTTACCTATATTTTTAACACTTGTATGGTGAATGCGAATACCAAAAAGTAAACTGTTTTGACATCGTATTGGGTATTTAAATTTATATAAATACATAAAGGACTTATTACCTGATGTGAAATTTATAAACGCATCTCAGATTACCGTCAAATATGGATATTTCACCTTTAAAAAACACACGCGCTCCTTTTTTATGACATTTTTGACAAAAAATATGCAAATTTAAAAAATCAAATTTTAATATAAAAGTCAAAATTTATGTTAAAGACATTCTGTATAAATTTAATGTATTTATGGTGCTTTTAAAGGTATCAGAAAATGCCTGCATTTTTTATATTCTGTGTTTTATATTTTCTTTACATCCCAAAAATCTCAAGTAAAACCAAAATGGCGCATTAAACAATATTACTAAAAAATACCTTATTACCAACCTTAGACGGATAAGACAACTTGCCAACCAAACCCGGCCGCGCCGACTATCAAAACTATTTTAGAACGCACCCTCTTATTGGGTGACAGAGGTCATGTGACCAGTGTCAAAAGTGTATCATTCTCCTTAACAGCGTTGCCACATTTAGTAGATTTCTACTTTTTTGATAGATTTTTGATATTTTTTAAAAAATTCTAGTAGGCAATATTTTTTCGTAGATTTTTGGTATATTTCAACAGAATTTGATCCATTTTTTCGAATCATGAGGAAACTATATAATAAGTATTTTTGAAAAATTTAAACGCAGAATGAAAGACTGCATTATTTAGAAAAATCAAAACGTTTCTTTTGAATGAGATATTTGGAATTAAAAGTCACACTAAATTTTTTCTTTTTTCGCCCCTGTAACTTACTAAAATAAACATTATAGAAGTTTTCAGGAACTTTTGGTCCTCGGTAATAACGTAATCTTTCTTTCTGCGTTAAAATTTTTTAAAAATACTTATTAGTTTTCTAAGGATTCGCAAAAAATGAAAACATTTAAAATACATTGAACATTTTAACAGACGACATTTTGCGCCTATCCCCTTAAGTTAGCTGTTGTTTTTATTATAAAAAATCCCAAATATATCCCAAAAATCATTAAGTATATTTCAGTTTTTGATTTAGTAGATTTTAGCTAAAAAATGGTAATTACCAGTTGGTGGTTTGGAATAATGAGGTTTCAAATTTTGTGGAATTCCTCTTGGGACATTTAGGACGGATGTGCATATCACTGTATTACTGTATTTATATGGCCTAAAAAGAATCTACTGCTTTTGTGAAAACAAAACTACTGAAAGAGTAAAAACTGACCTGGCAACACTGTCTACCAAAGCTGTTATAAAGATTAAGGTTATCAAATCTCAAATCTACTGATAAAACAATGGAATGGAAACCAGCTATTAAAAAAACAAATAAACAGGTTGTTAAATAAATCGAAAATTTCCATCAAAATAAAATATATAATAATAAGAAAAAATAAGGTTATAAAGTAAATTCTTTTTCTCCTCTGGAAGTTGCCGCAAACGTGTCACACCTCTAGAATAACACCTAAGGTTGTGACGTGACAGACAACTACTCAACTACAGAGTCGGCCATTGCGTAAATTAGTTTAGCATTATAACATTTTTAAGTCGTTGCGATTGTTGAAAAAACTGAACTGTGATAGTAGTTGTCACAATGGTAATAAATTAGTTGCCCGCATAACTAAAACTAAAGGTATTACTTAACGTTGTAACATCGTAATGTCAGTCGGGGTAGGGGACGTTGGCAGAAACAACTGAAAATGCTCTTGGGCATCGTTGTACACAGTGCATTTGTTTGTACTGACAACCAATGCGTCGAAAAATTGCTACTTGGGTAGTCTTCTTTTGTCATTTTTTGTCAGCTCAACAGACAGTAAAATTACTCTCATACGCCGAAGAAATAGTTAGTGACTACCAATGTGGCTTTAGATCTGGAAGATCGGTAATTGATCAAATATTTAATATCAGACAAAGTTTGTGCAAGTTACCCCTTTACACAAGTTAGAAGAAAAAGGAAACCATCAAATAATGCATTCTGCGTAAATTCAGGACTGAGACAAGAAGATCCGAAAACAAACTGGACATAGTTGATCGGGGAGCAAAGATCGCAAACATCGCTGTTGCCGATGACGTAGATGCTGTAGCATGATCAGCATGAGAAGTTCGGGATATTTTCTCGAGCTTTGAAGAAGCTGCATTGAATGTCGCTCTAAAAGTATATGAAGACAAAACTAAATATGAAGTACTTATACAGTACTTCGCTCACAACAAGAACGACGACGAATAAGCAAAATATTACTATAAACCATGATAACTTTGAAGTGGTTAAAGTATTTAACAAAATAGAACGAAAAGTTGAAACGCGAATACTGGCGGGAATCAGATCTTTCTTCGCAATGCAACATTTAATGAGATCAAAATTCCAGATGTATCAAACCATAATACGACCAACAGTCGCGTATGCGTATGGAAATGAAACATGAAAAAAAGAAGTAAACAAATTGTTGGTTTGGGAACGTAAAATCCCTTTAGTAATTTAGTAATATAATGGTTTTTGCAGAGATAGTTTGATAAACGAATGGAGGCGCAAACACAACAACCAGTTAGAATCTTTCTTCGGAAAGGAAAACCTAGTGAGATATTATAAAGGCCAGTAGACTAATACCGGCAGGAAATGTGATAAGCTTAAGTAGTAATACAATGGCAATAAGACAATGGCCCTATAACAATGTGTTTTGGGAAAGACCAAATGGGAGAAGGTCTGTAGGAAGGACTGAAAAGGGTGGAGAAAATGTAAGTTAGACAATGGAAAATAGTGGCACCATAGTAATCGCGGCACAGACTCATAAAGAGTTGTAACGCCATTGATTATGATGACTAGCTCAACTTAAGATTCTTTGGTTTTGTTTCCTTATTATTGGTAACTGTGCTAAAACTCAAAATGTTGTATACTTTGTTGACTCCTTTACTATGAGGACATTTCAATTATGGAATGTATGGAGTCTGCCTCCATGCAAGTGTGCATAACCTGTAGGTACTTTTGTACTCTTAATCTTAATATTTTTGTACTTTTGTAATCTTCTTCTTCTTCTTCCTCTTTATAAGCAATTCTGCTTGTTCATTGGCGGATTGATACCTCTATGGAAGGTTGTCGCTCCATCTTTTGCGCGGTCGGCCGATACTTCTTCTGCCGATTGGTGATTTATCTCGTGGTATTTTGACCACACGTGTCTCCCCCATTCTGGTTATGTGGTTGTTCCATTCTTTTTTTCTATTTAGTGTCCATTCGTTTATACACTGTACGTTACATTGTCTTCTAATATCTTCGTTCCTCTTTCGATCTCTCAGTGTATTTCCTGTAATTCTTCTCAGTACTCTCATCTCTGCCGTTTCCAGTAGTCTTTGTGTTGTGGCTGTATCGGGTCTTGTTTCTGATGCATATGTCATTATTGGTCTTACACTGGCTTTATAAATTCTTGACTTCATCTCAGTGTTAATATGTCGGTTTCGCCATATAGTGTTATTAAGGCATCCTGCCAATCTATTTGCTTTTTGTACTTGATTTCTCACTTCTTTGTCTAGGTCTCCGTAACTTGACAATGTAATTCCAAGGTATTTTACTTCCATTACTTGTTCAATACTGATACCATCAATTTCTATTTTGCATCTGATTGGTTCTTTACTGATTACTAAAGTTTTAGTTTTTTGAGATGAAATTGTCATATTGAATTCTTTTGCTCTTATGTTAAATCTGTGGACTAATCTTTGCAGACTATCTTCATCTTGGGCTATCAATATTGCGTCGTCTGCGTAGCAGAGTATTTTTACTTCTTTGTTTCCCATTCTATATCCTCTTCCTTTGTTGACGTTTTTGATAATTTCATCCATGATTAAATTGAAAAGCAGAGGACTCAATGAGTCTCCCTGTCTTATTCCGCTGCCTATATCTACAGGTTCTGTAAGTTGTCCATCTATTCTGACTTCCATCTTGTTATTTTGGTAGATGTTCTCAATAGTTTTTATGATATCTAGAGGGATTTCTCTATTATACAGAAGGTGGATTACATCCCTGAGTCTTACTCTGTCAAATGCTTTCTTTAAGTCAATCAGACATAGAAATGCTGGTCTATTATACTCTAGTGATTTCTCAGTAATTTGCTTTATGACGAATATTGCATCTGTACACGATCTTCCAGTACGAAAACCCTGTTGTTCATCTGCTAAACTTATCCTCTGATTCATTATGTCTTGTAAGATTTTAGTTGTAAGTTTTAGGGTAGTATTTAACAAGTTGATACCTCTGTAGTTCTCTGGCTGCTTTTTATCTCCTTTTTTGAATAGTAGGATTAGTTCGCTCGTTCTCCATTCTTCCGGTATTTTACCGTGTTTTATGATTTTGTTAATTAATGTTGTTAATTGTTCTGTCATTGCTGCTCCACAATATTTCAGTAGTTCGTTTGGTATTCCATCCTTACTTGCAGCTTTTCTGTTCTTTAGCTTTTCGAGTGTTTTTCGTACTTCCTGTGCACTTATATTAACATCTTCATCTGTGCTAATTTCTGGTGATTCCGGTTCTAGCATTATTTGTTCTTCCTCTGCATAAAGCTTTTTTAGATAGTCAATCCATGTATCCTTTTCTATGTGTTTTGGTTCTATTAGTTCCTTTACCTCCATTCTTTGACCTCTTATAAAGCGCCATATTTCCTTTTGGAGACCATAAAAATCATGTTCCATTTCTTTCGAAAAACGTTCCCAGTGATCGTTTTTTATTCTTCTTACTACTGAATGTGTTTCGTTTCTTATGGTCTTATAATTATCGTATGCCTCTTGTGTTTTAGTTGACATGTATTTTAGGTAGGCTTTTTTCTTCTCTTTACATTTTTCCTTCACTTCTGTACAAAACCGTGGAGTTCTTCGTCTTGGAAGCGATTTATTTTTATTAATGTTTCTTTCACCAAGAACTTCCTTGGCCGAGGCTAAGATATTAGACTTAATTTTTGCCCAGCTTTCTTCGACTCCGTCACTTTCTGTGATATACATGTTGCTGTGATATACATGATTTTTTCCGTTAGTCTTTTTTGGAATAGGTATCTGGTGGAGTCGTCCTGTAAGCTTTCGACTTTAATCTTGGTGGTGTATTCTGCTGTTTTGTTATCACATAGATGTGTTTTCATTCTGATTTTGCACAATACCAATTTATGATCGCTTCCTATTTCTGCTGATGTTAGTGCTCTTACATCCAAGATTAGAGACGGGTGTAACTCTCTATTCGACAGAATATAGTCTATCATAGATCTTTGTCCTCTAGTGTTTTCAAAAGTGTATTTGTATTGTTCTTTGTGAGGGAAAAATGTATTGTTAATTCGTATTTCATTTATGCTGCAGAGGTCCGTCAGAAGGTCTCCGTTTTCATTTCTGATATTTTCATTATATCGTTGTTTTATTCCCGGAACTGTGTCATTGCCAACACGGGCATTAAAGTCACCCATAATGATTATATATTCATCATTTGGGATCTCGCTTATTACAGTCTGAAGGTGTTCATAGAAGTTTTCTCTTATGGTGGCATCCCTGTTGTTCTCAGGTGCATAGATCGCTATCACGTTCAGAGGCTTGACTTCCAGTTTGACTTTTACACTAACTATTCTTTCGGAGATATATCGGCACTCTTGTACTTGGTGTACAAATTTTCTGTGAACTAGCAGTGCGACTCCTTCCTTGGCTCTTGTATCCTTTGCAACACCACTGTAAATCATCAGATAGTCATCCAGCATAATTTGACCCTTTCCTTTTTTCTTTTATCTCTTGTAGTGCACATATGTGTATATTTTTTTCTACAAGCTCTTTTGTGATTTCCTGCTCTCTTGTGTTTAGAGACTTTACATTCCAAGTACCGATGCGAAGTATATTTTTCTTTTTCCATAAATTCGTTGTCCTTTTTCTCGCGTTGGTCGTCGTAATGAAATCATTCCTGTTCCGAGGCATAATCCTGTTTCTATGAGCTATGGTTTTAACGTCTATCAGTAGGGTGCTAACCTGGCTGTAGACCCCCTCCTCCTTTATCCGGGCTTGGGACCGGCAACAGTTCTGTGAGCTACTCGATCACACCAAACAAAACTGCAGGCGGAGTTTTTGTAATCTTAATACTGGTATTTATGAGCAGCAGGTATTGAGCGTCTATGGACCGCTGTAAACCTGAGGTACAATGGCACTGGATTAAAATACACTCGATTATAATAACTTAAAAAATAGTAGTCTGGCAGAAACAAACCTTGCAAAATAAATACAAATAACAGCTCGATGAAAATTGTACACAATATGAATTACCGGATTTATTTTAGAATTCACTTTTATCGTTACAAATAATATAGTTCGCCAACTAAAATTAAAAAGAAAAATAATAAGTAAGCTCGAAGCCCTACAAGGTAAATACAGTTTAATTCGAATACATCCGTAAGCACCGACTTTATTGATCTGTAGGTAAAACTGCACATGCAGCCTACTTATTACTTTGCTCGATCGCCCGCGGGTCTTGTGGCAAAATGAGTAGGTACGTGCCAGCATTCTTACAGGGTGGCTCACAGCATTGTGAAACAATAATTCCAATACAGTGCATGTGTTCCAATACACCTATAATTACATCGATAAAAGTGAATAATGCGTTAACTAGAGAAATTGATGGAGTTACTAGACACGCGACGTGACGGAGGTATCGAAAATGACAAGTTTAATCAAATGAATGCTAGCGAAAATATGTATATCAAAGCCATGGCTACATTTGTGGCACTCTACAATGGAGTAATAAGTTGTTATTAAAACTGAAACTTTATCTAAAAATTATTCATCAAGGCATTTGGGATATGTGAAGAATTTATAGATCGTATAGAGTTCGGATTTCGTAATTCAGTGACCAAAAAGAAGCCTTGTTGACTACGTAGGTGATTGAAAAAGTGAAGATGAAACAGCGACGTTTATGTATGATTTATTGACTATAAGCCAAGCCGCACACCAAAGAAACATGAAACGAAAAACATGAAGCATGAAACGAAAAACATGTTTCATGAAACTAAAACACTGCTAAATAAATCTCAAAGTCCGCCTACCAATGAAACGAGTGTGATTCATGCTCATGACACATTTTTATTTTCGGAGAGTTTCATAAATGGCCGGACGTATATTTGTTTAGCAGTGGTTTATTTCCATGAAACGTAATTTACGTTTCATGTTTCTTTGATGTGCGGTCGGGCTAAGAGAGTACATACTTAACATTGTAAAAGAGGACAAACTAATGAAAATATTACAACAGATATTACATATTACAACATCTCTCATGAGTAGAGTTCGTGGTTGTACCTGGAATTCCATACGTCGATATTTTTTATAATTTTTTATCCGTACTTCAGGGTGACTTACAGCATTACAAAAAATTGCAGGACAGTGTATGTGTATATACACACATACACAATCAATATGAATGTGTTGATAATATTAAACAATATTTCGTAACTTAAAAATCTGCCTGTATAATTTAACATTTAAGGCAAGCTTCCACAGACCCGCATCGCACGCATCGTACGCAACGGATTTTAGTTTGCCTTGTACAAAAACTTATGTAACTGCGTCCACTGATCCGCATCGTACGGATCGCATCATCGGTAATGCCGAAGGGTTGCTTCGAGAGGCAACTGTTGCGATGCGTGCCGATGAATCATTCGAAATGCTGACCAGTGGACGCACCCCACGCACTCTGTTCGGAATTTCGCTTGGCCCAGTGGGACAGTGGGAGCTAATCTACGACTAATTTGCATTTGATGATGATCTTCTTCGTAATGAAACAAGTAAACTCAGTTTTAACTTTTATTTTATATATAGGTATATTCAGGTAAAAATATTACAGCGCATGATAAGTTGATTATGGGGATTAAAATATCATAAATATTACTCATTTTAAAATTATTACTCATTCAAAGTGTGTTACAAGTACACAAGGACAGTTTGGACAAACTGTTTAAAAACACAGAAAATATTTTACCGATTTCAGAAAGGCAACTTTAATTATTAATCTTAAAAGAAACTTTTACTGATGTAGTTACTATTTTCCATTTAAACCAAATTGTAACAGCTTTGTATGAAACATTAACAGTATGAAAAATTAATCCGATGCGGACCTGTGGACGCTTGCCTTTTTAAAGAACGATGATCTTTTTTCGTGCAGCCGTTAACAAGATAAAATTGTTATGATTATCGCGAACACTAGAAACGACTATAGACACTATGCAATTAAAAAGAGTGAAATTGTATGACAAAAGAAACCTCATTCAAAGCATAAGACATACGAGTTTTATCTATCTATAGAGTCTAACATCATCGTTTCCAAAGCATATATTGTACAGGGAAAAATGTTACCTAAGGCAAGCGTCCACAGACCCGCATCGGACGCATCGTTCGCAACGGATTTTAGTTTGCCTTGTACAGAAACTTATGTAACCGCGTCCACTGATCCGCATCGTACGGATCGCATTATCGGCAATCATTGTAAGGCAAACTAAAATCCGTTGCGTACGATGTGGGTCTGTGGACGCTTGGCTTAAGGAATGCTCCTTAGCTGACGCACTCCAGAGGATCATACTGTATGAACACATTTCCGTGTCTGACAGAGTGACCCTTAAAAATAAAAATAGAAAAAGCCGATATGTCATTCAGCTGTATACTTACTATTGATATAAGAAGGTTAGACCTCTCTCTTTAAAGTAAAAGCCCTGGATTTACCAGAAATTACTTAGTATAAAACTGATACAGATGCTGGGAAAGAGTCTCGGGGAGGTATATAATCGTTCTTGGAAGATGTAGAATAAACCAATTACTGCAGTACGATCTCTGTAAAACAAACGGCTTCTAGGAAAAAGGGAAGAAATTAGTTGATCAATCAAAACATTAAATAAAATATGACCTGACCATGTAATAAAAGGCCCAAAGCTTTAGGGTACGAACATGCCGAAGATACATGGATGTGCGCGGTGTAGGTCGCGACCGCGCTCGCTACATCGATGTCAAAACAGACCTTCATTTTCTTACGAGATCGCACATACTAAGGATGTGTCACTCGTTCACCCTCGCGACCTATTATCGCGGTTTACAGCGATGTCGATGCCAAAACAAAATAGTTTGTTTTACATCACGATCAAGCTAGTGGTCGCGTGGCAAATTAAAGTTTATTGGTGGTTTTTTAACCACGTGACATTCGCCGGAGATACGGCTGGTGTATTTATTCATTTCTTGCTGTAATCAGGGTGCGATAAATTTTGGTTATATGGAAACTGCAAAGAACACTGAAAGGAAGGTATCTTCGGTATGTTCTGCCCCTCACCGATGTAAACCTCGACCGCGATCGCGACCTACACCGCGCTCATCCATGTATCTTCGGCATGTTCGTACCCTCAGTCTCTACTGTCCTCACTGAGTCTTCACTGCGAGAGGTGTAGTAGGGTGATGGTTTGGTCCCCGGCCAGAAAAAACAAAAAGCTTAATGTAGTAGAAAAACCATGAAATCCTTTATAAAAGGTATATGTATTTGTTAAAATCAAATATACCTTTTATAAAGGATTTCATGGTTTTTTGTAATAAATGGTATACAGCCAACTACTGGAAATTTTTCCTCGTGGATTTCTTAATGTAGTAGTTTAAATGCCAAATGTATGTTTCACTTAAAACTTAAACGAAGATACGCTCGTGTTTAAAACTTAGTAGGACCAAAACCGAATATTTGGAATGTTATTTATTAAAGATCAAATTACTGCAGGTAAACTGATAACTTTGGGTGAAAAGATATAATTTTAGGCGAGTTTTGGGATGGCTGCTAGGATTTGAATTTACTCTCGATTTTAATCGCCTTTAGGGGCCAAACGAAAGACAAAAACAACTCTTTTCCTTTGAAAATGAATAACCATTTTCAGTTTCGTTGCAACACGAAATTACAGCCGCATCATTATTTCAGTTCAATCAGAGAGTGCAGCAAGCACCTCTACCGGTTTCGAAGCTTATTAGTCTCTCATCAGGAGGCACATATGCTGCTCTCTCTGACCCAACTAGGACAAACCCCGGCGTTCAGACGAAATTATGCAAATTTCCTATCCTTAGTAGAGCCTCCCTGTCAGAATTAAAGTTTTAAAGCACAGATAACGTTTAAGATGGCCGAAGGAAGTACATGTTTATGCTAAAATATTTGTTATTACCAACTGACAAGCTAAAAAATTATAATCGACCATTTTGAAAGTAACAGCCTCGCCTTCCGTCGACGTTACAGTCCGTAAATTTGCAGCATTGTAGAGATAACGATGCACTGTTACAAAAAGATATTGCCACAAGAGTAGATATAGATATTATAATAATAAATTGGTTGATATTTTTTTTATTAGCTACAATGGGACGGTTATTTTTTGGGAAATTATACTTCTATGAATGCGTGGTTGACATTGAATTGATATAAAGCGTGATAATACGTGATAATACTGTTATCTAACAATAAAACACTGAAAACTATTGTTGTCAATACAAAATTTGTTACAAGTTAATGCCACTACAGCTGTTTCGGAAGTATGCCTTTCTCAAGTGATGTGATTTTATTATTAGATAATGCGAAAACGGCGGGTTCGTTGGGAAAAATATTCCAATGAGATTTTTTTGCATAATTACATTCGTGAGACATCCCAGAATAAGGTTCAAGAAGTCGCCCACGTGAAAAGTGGGCAAAATTTTTTTTAACAATTTTTTTTAATCGAATTGCAAAAATCAATATTTTTTGGCCCGAACAATTTTTTTGTAGGTTTTTTGGACCATTCTGGATAAAAAAGGTCTCTTATAATTTTTCTCTAAATTTGATCGTTTTCGAGTTGTAAGCAATTTAAAATTAAAAAAAAAACGAAAAATGGCGATTTTTAAGGCTTAATAACTCGGTTAAAAGTTATTATTATGAAAGTCAGAAAGTGACTAAATCAAATTTTAATGCCCCCCCTACAAGATCCCTAAAAAATTTTTGTCAATATTTTATTACTAAGCTGTTATTTTTAAGTAATAATATTGAGCGCCATGCACGTGGTAGCCGGCCGTAAATGTGAGTGCAAGTAAGATGCACAATTGGACTGCCGGAGTGGCATCTCTCTCGCACTCAGCATTTACGGCCGGCTACCACGTGCATGGCGCTCAATATTATTATAACAGCTTAGTATATGGTTTATAAATATAAAATAACAGCTTAGTAATAAAATAATGACAAAAATTTCTTCGGGATCTTGTAGGGGGGCATTAAACTTTGATTTAGTCACTTTCTGACTTTCATAATAATAACTTTTAACAGAGTTATTAAGCCTTGAAAATCGCCATTTTTCGTTTTTTTCAATCTTAAATTGCTTATAACTCGGAAACGATCAACTTTAGAGAAAAATTATAAGAGACCTTTTTTATCCAGAATGGTCCAAAAAACCTACACAAAAATTGTCCGGGCCAAAAATAGTGATTTTTGCAATTTGATTAAAAAAAATTGTTAAAAAAAATTTAGCCCACTTTTCACTTGGGCGACTTCTTGAACCTTATTCTGGGATGTCTCACGAATGTAATTATGCAAAAAAATCTCATTGGAATATTTTTCCCAACGAACCCGCCGTTTTTGCCTTGTCTATATGCGTTTACACTTTAAAGTCTCTAACTGAACAAGTTGTGGTTTGTTCTGAAAGCTGATGTTATCACTTTCTTTTTATGTGTATGGATTTTTTAAAAAAGAAAAGGACAATACCAGCGTTCAGAGCAAACAACAACTAAAGCAAATATATTAAGAACAATGAGCGCCAAAACAGAAAGCAATTACAGAGTGGTGTATACAAACTGACTTGTGGTGACTGTCCAAAAACTTACATTGGTCAAACTGGCAGAACTTTTGACAAACGCATAGTAGAACACAAAAGGGCCTTCAACAAGAGACAAACAGAATCATTCTTTTAATGAACAGATTTGTAGTACCTACGTGTAGATATGTAAAATTGAACTACAATAATAGGACAACAAACGTTTGTCTAATAATTTTTTTTTATTATTTTGTACACTGCATACAAGTATGGCCCCATATAATTTGTGTTGTTTGTTTCAGTGAGGGAAGGTTTATCAGCACGGGTGAGAGAATACGCCTACCAGACGATGTCACCATGGGATATATAATTGGTAAGTTGACTTTTTAGTTATATAAAAATCCATTCAATAAAATATCAACTATAGTCAGGCTCACCTTGACTTTACAGTATAAGGAACATAGGCAATGCAGTCCTTATGAGAGTTTTTAGCGCGGTGAGGCCGATTTCATTAAAAAGAATTTGTAATCGAACAGTAGAGAGATTAAATTAAAACTGTTTTTTAAAGGCAATCTACAATTTTAAGATTCATATGCGTAATTACTATAGTATATCAAATAAACTTAAACGCATATAAATCCTAAAATTGTAGATTGCCTTTTTAACACTAGAAAGTCGGAGGGGCCAATTTGGCCCCTGTTGCGATTTGAAGTTATTGTAGTTTTTTATTTGAGGCAGTAATAGTTTAATATTTTATGACTTTTAATATTTTGATACAAAGATTTATTTAGCACAAAAAAATATTGTTTTCCACCTACCTCTACCGAAAGTATACTTTTCCGAACCTGATTGTAGGGAGCAAAGTTGTACTTTTCCTCCCTAGGGAGGAAAATATTTTTCCTCCCTAGGGAGGAAAAGTAAAAGTGACGTCATGGTATTTCATTCATGAAATATAACTTATTGACGCCCTGTACAATATCTATTTTCTATTACGTAAGTATCTATACATTTTAACGTTTATTTATAAAACACCCTATATTTTGCAGAATGGTAAAAATCAGTAAATTGTTATTTTGATTTAACAATGTATACATTAATAATTTGACTCATATTTGACAGTTGACAGTTATATTGTACCTACTTGTTAGTTTTAGTTCTAATAAATTTTGTTGGTTAGTTACATAAATAAATTCAGTAAAAATGAAAAAATGACTTGTTATTTGAGGAAGGTGGAAAAACCATATGTATAACATGGAAGTAAAGTGCCTTTTCCTCCCTTGAATGATTACTGCCCTTCGCTACGCGTCGGGCAGTAAACTTCATTCTCGGGAGGAAAAGTAGCACTTTCCTCCCTTGTTATACAAATAGCTATTACTAAATTTATTAAATGGTTTTTCTAACAAATCTACCATAGAAGTCTAAAGGGGCCAAATCGGCCCTGTGTAAGTTATTATCGTTTTCTGGGAAATTCGACGAGCCTTTATTTCAAATTCCTGTCGGATGGGTAAAATTATATTTATGTATGTTTATTGTAAATGGTTACCCTTGTACTGGTACTGATCATCTACGTAATAAAGATAAAATTGTTGGTGAACACAAGTGAACACAAAGATACAATTTTGTGGGTGTAGAGGACCAAATAACGCGTCTTTATACTACAAAAGTAACTTCAAGACGATGGTCTATGTATTACGTGTTTTATAATATTCTTTACTAGGAAGCAATAAATGCATGGATTATTTATAAAGAAATAACTGGAAATACACTCAGTCTTTGTAAGTTTATTCTTCGGCTGTGTGAAGAATTATGGGCCCGATACCTTGCCTCCCGAAATCTGGAACTACGCCTAGCAACACCAGGTCTACCAACAACTATCACTGTTACTATCCAAAAACGACCAAAATATCAGTTATTGCCGCGGCTGTAACAAGGCAATGCGTGGCAAATATCAAAAACTGCAAACTGTATGGTGTTACGAATGTTTTTGATAGGCAGCGAATGTGTTAAACAATGAATAGAGTAGATTTAATTTCTTTAAACTGAGTTTTAATTGATTAAAGAACGTGGGGCCAAAATGATCCATTCCGGCTTTCTAGGTAGGTAAGCTAAGCACGACTTTCTAGTGTTTTAAAACAGTTTTAATTTAATCTCTTTAATGTTAGATTACAAATTCTTTTCGATAAAATCGGCATCACCGCGTTAAAAACTCCCATAAGAACTACTGCATTGCCTATGTTTCGTATACTGTCAAGTCAAGGTGAGACGGACTATCGAAATAATCCAAAATTTACATTCCGATATTAAAACTATGAAAATACTTAATGTGATTTTTCCATTAAAACTATTTGTGGCATTTAAAAAGTATTTTCAAAATGTTAGGGACATTTAAAATGTACTTATTTAATAGAAAAAGTTGCTGCTTGATTCTCTAGTAATTTCCAATGTTTTGCGAGAAATCACCGGAAATATACATATCTACTTATTTACCAATTAATGGAAGTGCACAAAACCGAACAGTAAAACTCTGTACGTAATTATTTTAAATAGTGTGTTTTTTCTAACTTCAAAATCCAACATAAACACTAAAAACCTTTTATTAAACTCTTAAACTGTATACCAAAAAGTTGATTTATCTACATGATGATTACGTTTTAATACCAGTAGACATTATACAATTTATTTGCAATTAATTCAATTTTGTTTGGTGTTTTGAAAATCTGTATACATCATAAATAGTATGATACAATTGATCCAAATAATGGCATAACCCAGACATCCAAAGTGAAAGTTATCCTCCAACACCAAATTGTTCTATATGGTCCACATAATGTTCAGAAAAAAGTCACATCATTTTGAGCGTCGGATTTGGGGGGAGAGGGGGGAGAAATCGGTAAATTCGTAGTTTTTTTACGTTTTTCGTAAATATTTCTAAAACTATGCGGATTAGCATGAACAACCTTGTATACAAAAATGTTCTACATTAAATTTAAAATAAAAAAGGCTCTATGCATAATCCTTCTAAAATGAACGGTTTCAAGTTACGGAGGTAGTATAGTATAATTGGTCCAAAAAAGCCCCAACCCAGACATCCAAAGTAAAAGTTTTCCTCTAACACCAAATTGTTCTATATGGTCCACATATTGTTCAGTAAAAAGTTACACCGTAAAAAACTACGAATTTACCGATTTCTCCCCTCTCTCTCCCCTAAACCCGACGCTCAAAATGGTGTGACTTTTTTCTGTACAGTATGTGGACCATATAGAACAATTTGGTGTTGGAGGATAACTTTCACTTTGGATGTCTGGGTTTGGGTCTAGTTATACCATACTAAAACCCAGTATATTCATCAATCAATGCTAAAACGTAAACTGAAGGATCTACATAGGTGTGTTTTTATGTGTATGATATTGTAGTACCTGATTCAGCTTGGCGTTATTTCTAACACTAGTTGTTAATAGTCATATATTTTTGATTATTTACCTCCTAAAGAAAATTCCGCAAAGACCCAAGTTTATTTTCTAATTTTTCTGTATCTTCATGTACTTATTCATCGATTACATATACACATTCTCTTTTCAGGTGTATTTATTGCTCTAGGTTTTTTGAGTACTTTAATTGCAGAATTACATAATCATAGAAAAACATATTGCACTTTTTTAGCCCATCACTTGTTGGTGGTAACCGGTAATTAACCTTTACATTTAACAGCTGATGAAATAAAACTCATTTATAAATAAGACAAATGATATAATTTCTGCGATAGTTCACGATAAAGACCAGTTATTACAAATTAAGGAAACGTCAAACAAATTGAATTAGAACCTAAAAAATTACATCAAATTAAAGTGACGAAACGCAGGACGTAATGAAAGTTAAGTTGGTAACACCCACACTCGCGTTATTTCACCGACCTACAGATATATTACGTTTTTATTAGACTTGGGTAATAACCTCGGAAA